>NW_025201854.1:0-2130 GCF_004010195.1 Chiloscyllium plagiosum
TTTAGAGAGGAGCTGAAAAATGCAAATAAGTATCAACTTGCAATTATTGTGAAATTAATTAAATAATTGAATGAAAAGACCATTTTCAAGCAAAATTCTATCCATACTCTTCCAAAATTCTGTACATTACAATCGATTTCCTTTCGCCTTCCTGCAATACTTCAAAGGGCAGTCATTTTAGATTGGTAATGCAGGACTCAGTACTGGTTATAACCTCGACGTTTCATACAAAACTGGTAGACTCGGATATTAAAGCGATTTATTGATAAATGTCTTCAATTGAGACTAAAGGCATTCTGTGCACGTCAGACGAAAAGCCTCTCAAAGGTACACTACACTTCAGTTTCGGCTCGATACCACATTATTGGTAATATGGACAAACAACAAAACATGATCGCAGCTGTGACTCTGCTTCTGATTCAAGTTGCTAAGCATAAAATGCCAAGGTTGATTTTCAGAAGCAAGACAAAGAGTAAATGCACAGAGTTAGAGATGGCACGCGTAACAACAGGAATGCACAAACACAACCTCACACATAGGGACAAACTCACACAAAGGCATAGACCCCAAAACATAAATATACTCACAAGCACAAAAAACCCTTCGCACTCTCTCACTTCCTCTCTCACACAAAAATACAGGCACACCGTTGTGGCCAAAGACTTCTTCCTCCCTCAGTATCTCTCTCGTACTCATACAAACAAACCCAATCACACAGACACACACACAACGTTCGAGTTGAAGTCAGGCAATAAGGAGTTATGAAGAGAAAGACAGAAACAAAAATACATCAGACAAATTTGACATATAAATCTCAAGTGTGAACAAAAGGATAAGGGGGAGAGGGACATATAGGATTTTAAAAATGGAAGAAAATAAACTGGAGGAAAGCACGACAATGAATACCAGGACGTGCTGAATTTTTTTTAAAAAATTAATCAATGGAGAAGTCACAGACAGTTGTAAAGACTGCATCCTTTCTGTGTTCAGTATCTTTTTCATTTGTTGTAGATGGAATTAGGAAAATAACTGTTTAACTTTAAAAAACAGAAGCACAAGTTCTCTTGCACGTTTCTAGGCAAGTTACGTGGAATCATTGTGACACTGTATACACTACTGTTTAATACAGCAGTGACAGCACGGCATTACAGGCAAGCTACAGTCATTGGATCGCTTCACATCAGGTAGTTGAACAATTGGTGAACGAGTGGCCAGTCATATCTGAAGACCTTGGACACCCCAAAAGGCAGAAGATTCCCTTTCTCTGCAGTTTACGAAAGAACTGAAGACTGTAGTAAGCGAAATTATTTTCGGTCACCAGCTTCAGTACGCTGTGACCTCTAACCAATGAAATATTGACTTTGCACGGGATGCTGAAGTACTTGACTCGGTGGAAAGCGTTACAAAACATTCCCCCTCTCCAAACACTCATTTTTCTTGGCTGTACGTGTAAATTGTGATGATGGTGGGGTATGGTCTTATTAAGGGAATTAGTATTTTACCTGGCAGAGGTGAACGCCAAGGTTCACACTATAGCTTGCAGTGTGAATCTCGTTGTGATATATTTTTAAAGGAAAGTATTTTTTGTTTCAGAACAAACTTGATTCATGCTTATTGTCAACGTGGATTGAAAAGAGAAGGCATTTTGAATTTTTTTTTGTCAAAATATTAAATTTTGTAACGCCTCCCGGGAGAACGGGCATTCATTTAAAGCGAACTACCGCTGCACTTTCACTCATTGCAGAGAATGGAAGGCACATTACTAAATATTGATCCAAGCTGGTAAAGAAACAAAGACACAGGTCCAGTTAAGATGGCACGTGGCTCAGAGGGACCCCTCTTTTGCTTTCTTCGCATGTTGGCCTTGCGCTTCTGAGATACAGCAGCATGAGTTTGGAAGGTGCAGACCGATTGGCCTTGGCAACTGATTACGATGCATGTTCTGGACATTCCACATGATGATTCAGTGGGGATTTCCTTTCCTACCGTTTGACCTGATGATCTGACCCTTCAGAGGATCCGGAAGTGGTGTGCTGTTCTTGAAGGGGATCGTTTGCTGCCTCATCAGCTGAGTTCGCAATTACAATTTTAAAAGAGACGTTCACCAAGCGAAACCGGGAAATCTTGGTC
>NW_025201854.1:5420-7392 GCF_004010195.1 Chiloscyllium plagiosum
CACACACACACACACACACACACACACACACACACACACACACACACACACACACACACACACACACACACACACACACACACTCACAGATACACACACAGAGATCCACACACATATGTGTGCACACAAATATCCCATCCAATTGTCCCATCACCCACACTCAAAACGGTATGCCGCATTGCATTTTAATCCTTTTTCTGTCCAGAACTGTCATTGAGCCTTTTTGCTCCTGCAGATTTTCCCGACACCGTTTCAGGCCTCATCCAATACCCGTTAAGCCTGCTTCTAACTTTTGCTCAAAATCTACCGACAGATTTTACTGAAAGATACATGATTTGAGTTTGTCCATGTGACAGTGAATTACTGTCTTCCTGTCTGAGCTCTATCTATTTTCCTTTGTCCTCTCTCTCTTTCTCAACATCCATTTGTAGATTGTATTTCCATAATATTCGATCGGAAAAGGTGGGCGTGGCTGTCTGGACCACACACGTATTTCCCATCCGTAGCTGAGAAGATGATGTACAGCTACTTTCTTGAAGTGATGCTGTTCGTGTCTTGTCTTCAATGATAACCACTTCAAACCACTCAGCGCCACATTTATACTGTGAACATAGTTCACTATTAATTTTCCTTACTTCATTCAAATCAAACATTTGGCCCTGCACTCGAATGTTGTCCAATTTACGCTTGGCTTTTTCTGTGCAGTGCTGGTGTTCTGTTCAGATGTCTTTTTCTGTGCCTTGGTCTCTGAGAACAGGTGATATCATTTGTGGTTCTTTTTCTCAGAAGTTGATAAATGTAATCCAAATCGATGCGTTTATTGTATAAGTTTTGGTTTGAATGCCAGGCCTTTAGGAATACTGCGCTTGTCTCTGTTCAGCCTATCCTTAGATAGGCTGTCCCAGTTGCGGCGGTGTCCTCTGTATGAACTTAGATAGGCTGTCCCAGTTGCGGCGGTGTCCTCTGTATGAAAAGAGACGAGAGATAATATAACATGTGTTTTGGTGCCTAGCTTTAATTCGTTTATTGTGGTGGTTGGTTTTCTGCCTGTCTGTCTTACATAGTGTTTTTGTTACAGTCCTTGCATGGAATTTTGAAAATAGCATTCGTTTTGCTGTTTGTTGGTATCGGTTCCTTTAGGTTCATCAGTCGCTTTTTCATGGCAGGTTTGTCGGCTGCCATGAGCCAAGGTGTCAAAGTAGTCTGCTCCGAGATGCCTTTGATGTATGTTTGTACGGCTAGGGTTTCTGGACGTGTTGTGTCAACTTGTTGTGTATTTGTTGTTTAAGTATCAGCAGACTGTTTCTTTTTATCAGTTACCCATTCTGCTTTAATCTGCCATGTTGGTGTACTTCTTCTTTTGCTTATGGTTCCTGGGTGCTGCAGTTTGTTACGTCTCATTGAAATAATATCATGATGCAGCTCGGGTTGTTGGTATTGGGATGATTGCTCTGTTGTTAAGTAACTGTTCTCTGTGTATTATTTTCCTGTAGATGCTGATCTGCATTTATCCATGAACTGTTCCTTCCTCTGTGGCATTGAGGAAGAGGAGGCGGTTGTTATTTACCTCCTCTATCATGAAATTTGCGCCCGCAAGGATGGTGTTGATTATGCTGTCGGGTTCCTCGTATTTAATACGTTTTGTGATGTTTCCTTGGTTCATCTCGAAATGCAGTCAGGCCAGGCTGATGTCAATTGATATAAATAGGGCTGTCACGTCAAAGGAGGATTTGACTGTGCCATGAAGGATATCAATGAAATATCTCACAGTCAAAAAGATACACCTGGCCCGCATTTCAATCTCTAAATCCCTGACTCCCAATCCAAGAATGTAGGCTTTTCCTGATGAAGGGTGTATGCCTGGAATATCGTGCCCCTTTTGCAAAGTGGTTAGCACTGCTGCCTCACAGTGCCAGAGACCCGGGTTCAATTCCTGTCTCTGGCGACTGACTGTGTGGAGTTTGCACGTTCT
>NW_025201855.1:0-871 GCF_004010195.1 Chiloscyllium plagiosum
AAAGCTGCCTCTACACTGTCCCCCCCATCAAACACTCGCAGGACAGGGACAGCACGAGGTTAGATACAGAGTAAAGCTCGCTCTACACTGTCCCCCATCAAACACGCCCAGGACAGGGACAGCACAGGGTTAGATAGAGAGTAAAGCTGCCTCTACACTGTCCCCATCAATCACTTCGTGGATGGGAGAACAGGAAGGTGACAGTGCAGTTCTCCACATGGTTTCTAACCACCACCAACTTGCTCAATCTTACATGCACTTCTGTTCGTCACCACTTGGTGGCACCCAGTGCCCAGAAATGCAAGTCAGCACGGGCTCCGTCCGATTCATAAATCAGTCCAGTTCAGGCTTTTCCAAAAGCTGTTCAGGATGATTCTGTTTTGACTGAGTTACGTAAGTTTAAAACTCGTGCACTCGTCACCTTTGTTTAAGGAAGGGCATGTTACAGAGAGAGTGTTGCCGAGTAATACCTGGAATGGACTAGTTATTTTCTGAGGATGGGCTCAGCCTCAGTCTGCTGGAGTTTAGAAGTGGAAAGAGGTGATTTGGTTGCGGGATACTGAGGGGTTTTGACAGTATCACCGGGGCGAGCTACTTGCCTCTTGCGGGAGAATCTTGGGTGGCACGGTGGCACAGTGGTCACCACTGCTGCCTCACAGCGCCAGGGACCCAGGTTCGATTCCCGCTTCGGGCGACTGTGTGGGAGTTTGCACGTTCTCCCCGTGTCTGCGTGGGTTTCTTCCCACAATCCAAACATGTTGCCAGGGTTGGAGGGTTTGAGCTACAGGGACAGGCTGAACAGGCTGGGGCTGTTTTCCCTGGAGCGTTGGAGGCTGAAGGGTGACCTTATAGAGGTTTATAAAATCATGAG
>NW_025201855.1:6898-7392 GCF_004010195.1 Chiloscyllium plagiosum
TCCCTGTGTGCTGTTGTCTGTGCCATAGTGTTTAGACTGACTCTAATCTAAAAAATGAGTTCACAGAGTCTTACATGGTCACATACACATATACGTTTGCGGGGTGGATTTGTGCTGGCAGAGTTACATTGTACTTTGCTCAAAAACTGCATGAATCCATGTAAGACTCTGTAACCTCGTTTCTTGTTTAGACCGATTCTAATCTAAAAAATGAGTTCACAGAGTCTTACATGGTCACATACACATATATGTTTGTGGGGTGGATTTGTGCTGGCAGAGTTACATTGTACTTTGCTCAAAAACTGCATGAATCCATGTAAGACTCTGTAACCTCGTTTCTTAGATTAGAGTCAGTCTAAACACTATGGCACAGACAACAGCACACAGGGAGCTAACACCTTCCACATATTACCTGGGGCTGACACCAACTGTTAAAGTGAACCTGAGAGTGTAACTTTTTAAAAAAAGGTTTTGTGATTTCCACATGAAAGAAG
>NW_025201856.1:0-4421 GCF_004010195.1 Chiloscyllium plagiosum
GGGGAGAGTGGCCTCCGAGACAGGGAGATAATGAGTCACTTTACACTGGGAAGTTTTAATTACACTCTGTGTGGTTCATAAGTCTGAGTTAGAATCTCTTAGTCCCGCGTTTGCAGCAGATGGGAAAATGGCTGCGGCCCTCAGGCGGTGATATGGCCACCATCTTTATTGTGGGCAAGGTACAGGTGAGGCGCATGTGCATGTCCCCTTCCTAGGACGGGGGGGTGCGATTTGAAGAGAGGCATTTACACATCAAGCACATACCAAGAGAAAAGTATGTCTTTATATTCTTCTTGCACTGACTGTGAGTTTTGTTTTGTGAATTAATTTCATAGGATATTAAATCAGAATAATTGAGGCTGGGATCTCAAAAGCAAGTTTTTACAGAAAATGGATTCATCCGGATCTGAATATCATTGGCATTTAACTGTGGAAGGAGAAAGGTTTGTCTGATCTGTTTGTGGGAAAATATCTCCAATATTTTTGTTAAGCAGAAAGATGTACAAATTAATGGTTGTGTCACCCTTTGGGTATGTGCTCTGTTCTGGGCCCTGCAGGAGAGGAAGGAGATATTGGCCTGAGAGGGATTTATCCAGATTGCACCTCGTCTCTTTGTAAGAACTCTCAGATTTAGACCCAATCACCCACTTCATGATGTTTACCAGTAAACTTCATATTTTCAATTACCTGCAAACTTCCCATTAAAAGTCCTTTTGGACTCAAATTCCAGTACCTTTTCAGGTGGAATATTCCAGCTTCTGACAACTGTCTGTTCATTCAGAGGTCCATGCTGAGGTCCATATTGACTCTGGGGTTACAAAGGGCTGAATTGAAAGATGAGGTGCTGTCCCTGAGCTCCCATTGAGATGCATTGGAACAGTCCAGGAGGCTGAGGGCAGTGTAGGTGTGAGCAGACAATGAAAATGACAAGGCTGCACTGTGAGGGCTGCTTGGCTCAATGAGAGTGTTTTGGACTTGGGTGTGAACAGAGTGAGGAGAGACAGGGAGAAGTTGAAGATGAAACTCCGTTTTAGTTCTGGCCGTTCAGAAATTCACAGTCCCAATGGGAACAACCAGTTTTTAAGTGATACCTGTGGAGTATTTGTTAACAGTTTTTAAAGTACTTTTCCTGAGGGCAGTTGAGAGTTAACCACATTGCTGTGGCTCTGGAGTCGCATGTACGCCAGACCAGGTGGGATGACAGTTTCCTTCCCTACAGAACATTAGTGAACCAGATGGGTTTTCTAACAATCAACAATAGTTTCATGGTCATCATTCGCCTTTTCATTCTAGATTTGATTGAATTCCGATGCCACCATTCCGTTAGAATTCCGTTGGGATTCTAACCCTAATCCTCGGAACACTGTACATATCACTCATCTGGCAGGAATACCATTAAGCCATTGCCTCCCTTTTTAGCAATGTATAAAAGAAAGTTCCATCATTCTACGTGTACAATTTGAGATAAAATACTGCAACGTCCATGTGTCAGCCTTTCCAAAAGGTCAATCAACAGGAATTTGTTTGGGGGTGAAATATTTCACTTTTTTTGGGGCAGTTTATTAAACAAAAATAAATCTAAATAAAAATCTTATGCCACGGACATGTAATTTCTGAAGCCGGAGGGGGATTACAGAGACAGGGAGGGTTGTGGGGCCAGAGGGGGATTGTTGTCCAAACATCACTGTGGTGTACATGGACTGCAGCATTTCAGGGAGGCGGTTAACCACCACTTTCTCCAAGACAAGTAAAGGTGGCCAATAAATACTGGTCTGGGCAGCAAAGGCAACCCCCAGTGAATAAAACCAAGCAGTGACCTCTCTGAGCTGACTTGCTGTGAAGTTAAAAACCTCTCTGGAAATGGAGTGGGCAGAGAAGAGAAACAGCGACATTTCACAGCTGGCCTCAGAGAGACCTCGCCCTTGGAAGTACTCAGAGCTGGGGATCAGCTCAGTGAGTTTCAGTCTCTTCAAATATCAATCTTAGTCGGTTTTTTTTTAATGTCTTAGGGTCTCTTGATTAAATGTTTAAGATATAAAACGTAAGCATTAAGTTATTCTCGGGCAGTATTTTTCGAGCAATAAGACTGTGTCTTTGTTTTGGTCTGTAGATTGTTAAGGCGGAGAGATGGCCTGTTGTAGAGTGGCGTGCTGTTCCTGTCGGATGGGGGAGATTAGGGAGAGTTTCAATGATCCTGATTATCTGCTGGAAGTGTGATTGCAAATCCTGTTGGATCGCATGGATTGGTGGAGGAGTGATTAAAGGCAGTGAGGAATTGACAGGAGCCGGGGGGTGTGATAGGTGACAGTCTCAGGAATGCAGGATACTGCAGATACAGTAGATAGATGGGTTACCGCCAGGAAAGCTAGGAGGGATAGGCAGGTACTGCAGGAGTCTCCTGTGGCTATCCCCATCTCTGATAAGTATACTGTTTTGGAAAATGTAGGTGGTCATAGACTTTCAGGGGAATGTAGCATTGACAGTCAAGTTACTGGTACTGAGACTGGCTTCTAACATAATGTGAGGTATATCCAGTTCCACACGATCGATGGTGATGGGGGACTCTCTAGTCAGGGGCACAGTCTGCTCTTTCTGCAGCTGACAGTGAGACATCAGAATGGGGTGGTGCCTCCCTGGTGCCAGTGTCAAGGATGTCTCACAGAGGGAGCAGAAGATTCTCAAAAGGGAAAATAACCAGTGGGAGGACATTGTACATTGGTACCAATGGCATAGGAAGGGGAAAGCATGGGGCCCTGACGAGCAGGGAGATTTGCTAGTGCCACTCGGGAGGCATTAAACCAGTGAGGGAGTTGGGGTAATCCTAAAGAGATAGTGAGAAAAGAGATGAGTCTGAGGCTGGTACTGTTCACCAGTCAGACTGTCAAGGCAGGCAAGAGCAAGTCACAGAATGAGGTGCGACGGACCAGTTGTACTGCATTTATTTCAGTGCAAGAGGCCTTAAGGTCAGGCAGGTAGTTTCAGGATATGGTTTTGAACATGTGACTGGGATATTATAGAAATTACAGAGGCATCACTCAGGGATGGATAGGACTAGCAACTTAATGGTACAGGGTATATATGCTATAGAAAGGGTAGAAAGGGGCCAACAGAGCAGGGAGAGAGATGTTTTTGATTAGGGATAACATTACAGCTGGGCTTCGGGAGGATATTCCTGGGAGTACCTCCAGGCAAGTTATTTGATTGGTACTGAGAAATAAGAAAGGGATGACCATCTTACTGGGATTGTATTATAGACTCTCTCCCAATAGTCAGCAGGGAATTGAGACACAATTTTACCAGGAGACCTCAGTTATCTGTAAGAATAATATGGATGCAATGATGGGTTTTAACTTTACCAATATGGCCTCGGAGTGCTGCAGTATTAAGGGCTTGGATGGAAAGGTATTTGTTCAGTGTGTACGAGAACATTTCAGATTCAGTTTGTAGGATGTACCTACTAGAGAAGGAACAAAACCTGACCTGTTTTCTTTAGTCATTCACAGGATGAGGCTGTCACTGGCTCGGCCAGCATTTATTGCTGCGTTTACCCAGAGGGCAGTTAAGAGTCAACCATTTTGCTATAGGTCTGGAGTCACATGCAGACCAGACAAGGTAAAGATGGCATTTTTCTTCCCTAAAGGTCGTGAGTGAACCACATTGGTTTTTCCAACAATTGACAATGGATTCCTTGTCGTCACTAGATTATTTTTTCCAGATATTTATTGAATTCACGTTCCAAAATCTGCTGTGATGGGATTCAAACCCGGGTCCCCAGAACGTTATCTGGGTCTCTGGATTAACTGTCTAGCGATATTTTCACTCCGTCATCGCTGCCTCTTAGGAAATGAGGCAGGGTGAGTGACCGAGGTATCAGTGGGGCAGCGCATCAGCACCAAAAATCCCACAGTATTGTGGCTCAGAGGTTAGCGCTGCTTCCTCAGCACCAGGGACCTGGGTTTGATTCCAGCCTCAGGCGACCGCCTGTGTTCAAGTTGGCACATTCTCCCCAATGTTTGTGAAGGTTTCCTTCGGGTGTTCCAGTTTCTTCCCACAGTCCAAAGATGTGTGGGCTAGTTGGGTGCACCACGTTAAATTTCCCATAGTGTCCAGATGCAGTATATGAGGTTTTGGGATGTGCAGGCAAATCTCTGCCTGATGTGAAAAGATCCTTTTGGGATCTTGAACAGAGGTCAGACGGAGGTGTGGCCGCACATTTTACATTTCCCATGGCGGCAAGGGAGGGTCAAGGGTGTGGAGCATGGGTTGGTGGGAGAGTGTGGACCGAACATGGGAGGTGCAGCAGGAATGGTCTCTGCTGAACACAGATAGGGTTGGGGAGGGAAATATGTCTCTGGTGGTGGGGTCTGACTTAAGGAAGCAGAAATAAGAGGTTAATGTGCTGTATCTGGAGATTAGTGGGT
>NW_025201856.1:6726-7392 GCF_004010195.1 Chiloscyllium plagiosum
GGTAGGTTCTTTATTCAGCGAGTCGTGAGTTCATGGAATGCTCTGCCAGTAGCAGTGGTGGACTCTCTCTCTTTATGGGCATTTAAGCGGGCATTGGATAGGCATATGGAGGATAGTGGGCTAGTGTAGGTTAGGTGGGCTTGGATCGGCGCAACATCGAGGGCCGAAGGGCCTGTACTGCGCTGTATTCTTCTATGTTCTATGTTCTATGTTCTGGGATGTCCTGGAATAGAATCCAAAGAGATTAAACAAATATATCACAGACAAAAGATTAACTGGCCCAGAGAATAGGACCCCTTAAAGGTCAACAAGGCTGTCTATGAAACCACAGGGGGTGCGAAAGATATGCAAATATTTCACTTCATTTTTACAGGAGAAGTATATGGAACCTCGAGAGTTTGGAGAAATAAACAGTGATAACTTGAAAAGTGTCCATGTTACAGAGGAGGTGGTACTGGATGTCTTAAATCGCATCAAGGTGGATAAAGCCCTGGAAACTGCTCAGGTGTATCCTGGAACTTTCTGGAAATCTAGAGAAGTGATTGTTGGGCCTCTCCTGAGATATTTGTATCGTTGATAGCGACAGGTGAGGTGATGGTTAGGAGAGGCCATGGAACTAGAGAACAGTGAGCCTGAAGTCAGTGGCAGGCAAGTTGTTGGAAGGGA
>NW_025201857.1:0-7392 GCF_004010195.1 Chiloscyllium plagiosum
CTGGTTTTAATTGTGTGACTATCTTATCTCCAGTTATGTATATAATCCTTAATATCTCCTTAGTTACCCCATAGTTTACATAAAAGTTATTAACTAGAGACGCAAGTTGTAATAATTGGTTTACACAGTAATTCTATCCTAGTTAATGTTGGATAATTGCAATCCTCTACTATTACTGTTTTTATTAGCAATTCTCAGATTTACCTATGTATTTTCAATTCTATCACTTGAATGTTTGATGGTCTGTAATACATAGAACATAGAACAGTACAGCACAATATAGGTCCTTCACCCCTCAATGTTGTGCCGGCCTTTTAGCCTAGTCTAAGATCAGACTAACCTACATACCCTTCATTGCATTAAATTCCATGTGCCTATCCAAGAGTCACTTAAATGTCCCTAATACATCTGACTCCACTACCACTGCTGGCAGTGAATTCTATGCACCTACCACTCTCTGTGTAAAGAACCTACCTCTGACATCTCCCCTAAACCTTCCTCCAATCACCTTAAAATTATGCCCCTCGTGATACACATTGCCACCATGGGAAAAAGTCTCTGTCTATCCACTCTATCTATACATTTCAACATCCTGTACACCTCTATCAAGTAACCTGTCATCCTTCTTCGCTCCAATGAGAAAAACTCTAGCTTCCTCAACCTTTCTTCATAAGACATGCCCTCCAGTCCAGACAACGTCCTGGTAAATCTCCTCTGCACCCTCTCGAAAGCTTCCACATCTTTCCCATAATGAGGCGACCAGAACTGAATACAATATTCCAAGTGTGGTCTAACCAGGACTCTGTAGAGCTCCAGTATAACCTTGCAGCTCTTAAACTCAGTCCCCCTGCTAATAAAAGCCAACACACCATACGCCATCTTAACAACCCTATCAACTTGGGTGGCAACTTTGAGGGACCTATCGGATATGGACCCCAAGATCCCTCTGTTCCTCTACGCTGCCAAGAATCCTGCCTTTAACCTTGTATTTTGCATTCATATTTGACCTTCCAAAATGAATCACTTCACACTATTCCAGGTTGAACTCCATCTGCCACTTATCAGCCCAGTTCTGCATCCTGTCAATGTCCCGTTGCAACCTACAGCAGTTTTCCACAGTACCCACAACTCCACCAACCTTCATGTCATTGGCAAACTTACTAATCCACCCTTTTACTTCCTCATCCAAGTTATTTATAAGAAACATAAAGAGCAGAGGTCCTAGAACCAATCCCTGAGGAACACCACTGGTTACAAAGCTCCAGGCTGAATACTTTCCATCTACTACCACCCTCTGTCTTCTATGTGCTAGCCAATTCTATATCCAGGCAGACAGGTTTCCCTGTATCCCATGCCTCCTTACTCTCTGAATGTGCCTACCATGGGGAACCTTATCAAATGCCTTGCTAAAATCCATGTACACCACATCCACTGTCCCACCTTCAATATGTTTTGTCACCTTTCAAAGAATTCAATCAGGTTTGCGAGGCATGACCTGCCCCTCTCAAAGCCACACTGATCATCTTTATTCAATCTATGGTTTTCCAAGTAATCATAAATCCTGTCTCTCAGAATCCTCTCCAATAATTTGCCCACCACAAACATAAGACTGACTTGTCTGTAATTCCCAGGATTATCCCTATTATCTTTCTTGAACAAGGGAATAACATTTGCCAATCATCAGTAATACACTCCCATAGTGTGATGGCTCCTATTTTGTTTTTCCGTTCAGGCCACAGCCACCATTTGATGGTCCTTCGACCATATTCTTTGTTAGTTATTTCTTGAGTCAATTTTGCAACATCTTCCTCTTAAGCCTCCTCTGTATTTTATCTGAAAACTGACCAGGAATGTTGAGCTGCCATTCCTGTATTTCTTTTAGCCTCATCTTAATAATAGCTATAATATCATATTCCTAGATTTCAACTGGTGCTCCCGTCTCATCTGCCTACTCTGCCTTACTCAAGGGTTATGGAGATAAGGCAGGAACAGGATACTGATTAGGAATGATCAGCCATGATCATGTTGAATGGCGGTGCAGGCTCAAAGGGCTGAATGGCCTACTCCTGCACCTATTGTCTATTGTCTTATAGACACCTTGCATTGAAGTATATATACATGTAGTAATGTCCAACTACTTTGCTGTCTATTTTCTAGCCCTGGTTTACTTTGTCTTCCAGGTGTGCTTGCAAATTTTCCGCCTTCTATTTCCAGCTTTTAGTCTCTCTGTTCTGAATCTGCTGCTAGGTTCCCTTCTCTCTGGTAAGTCAGTTCAATCCCTTCCCAGCATCACTAATAAAATCCCCAGCAAGAATATTATTCCCAGCATATTGCGATGCAATTAGTCTGACCTGTACAGGACCCAGTCCATTGCCCTAAGAATCTAAAGTTGTCCCTCCTGCACCAATTCTCCAGCCATGTATTCAGCAGCTCTATACTTCTTGAGGTCCTGTTTTTCAGTTCTCCTTCAGAATCTCAACTCTCATAGAGTCATAGAGATGTACAGCATGGAAACAGACCCTTCGATTCAACTTGTCTATGCCAACCAGATATCCCAGCCCATTCTCATCCCAACTGCCAGCACCTGGCCCATATACCTCCAAATCCTTCCTATTCATGTACCCATCCAGGTGTCTTTTAAATGTTACAATTGTGCCAGCCTCCACCACTTCCTCTGGCAGCTCATTCCATACACGTACAACCATCTGCATGAAGATGTTGCCCCTTAGGTCTCTTTTATATCTTTCCCCTCTCACTGTCAAACTATGCCCTCTAGTTCTGGACTCCCTCAACCAAGGGAAAAGACTTTGTGTATTTATCCTATCCATACCCCTCATGATTTTATTAACCTCTATAAGGTCACCCCGCAGCCTCCAACGCTCCAGGGAAAACAGCCTCAGCCTGTTCAGCCTCTCCCTAAAGCTCAAATCCTCCAACCCTGGCAACATCCTTGTAAACCTTGTAAACTAGAATTCTCCTTCAAGACAACTTCCATTTTTCTACTTTATACCTAAGATCTTGTATCTAAGTACCTTTATATCTAAGTTGGTGCCAGGAATGGTGACTTTGTACACTTTTCACCGTACTCCTATATCCTTATACTTGAGTATACGTGACAATGAAATCTAATTCACTAATTCAGATCAAATTATCACTACAAAGACTTGGGTACAAGGTGATCACGGTGCAGAAATAAGTAATTCAGAGTACACAACATTTCAGAAAGGCCAACAGAATGGGAAAGGAGACACAATCGTCTTCAACTGGTTCATCAATGATGTTCTGTCCATCATAAAGTCAGAAGTGGGAATGTTCACCAATGATTGCGTGATGTTCAACACCATTTGCAATTCCTTAGACTGCAGAAGAGCCCACTTCTGTTTGCATCAAGCTCTAGATAACATCCAAGCTTGGGCTAATAAGTAGCAAATAACTCCAGTCACGTGCTAGGCAATTCCATTTTCACAGCATATACGTATTGCCCTTTGACATTTAGTGGCGTTATGAATAACCTGTTCACTGATGCCCAGTTTGGATTCTGCAAGGCTATTGAGCTCCCAAATTCATTACAGCCTTGGCTCAAATATGGACAATAGAACTGAATTCCAGAGGTAAAGTGAGATCAGTGGCCCTTGATATCAAGGTTGTAGTTGATGGAGAATGGTATCAAGGAGCTCTAGCAAAACTGGAGTCAGTGGGCATTGGAGAAAACTCTCTTACAATTGACCAGAAGCTTAACTGGCCTTGCCATGTAAATGCAGTGGCTGCAAGAATAGATTTTGAATATGCTTAAATTTCACTGGCAGGTTCCCCTCCAAGTTGCACAACATCCTAACTTGGCAGTGTATTGCCATTTCTTCATGTCACCCAGTCACAATCCTGGAACTTCTTTCCTAACTGCGTGCACCTAACCTCATGGACTCAGCTCACCACCACATTTGCAGGACAATTAGAAATGGGAAAGAGTGGATGGCCTGCAAAGCCAACTTCCCTTACATAAACAAGGAAAAGGAACAGTAGTTCTGATAATAAAGGTTATTATAAATGTTTGCCATAAGGCAATTAGTAAGAAACCATCTTGATTCAGAAAGTACAATCAGTATGGGAGAGACTGAAGGTATTCTGGAAGATGAGTTTCTCGAATGCTTTCATGACAGTTTTCTGGAGCAATATGTTGTAGAATCAGTTGGGGATAAAGGTTGTGTATATCTAGTATTGCATAATGAATAGGATTAATTATGAAAGTAATGGGGAAAAAAATTGTGAAATAGTGGTCATAACACAATTGAACAGAACAAAAAACAATACAAAACAAAAAAAAAGCACAGGAACAGGCCCTTCGGCCCACAAAGCCTACACTGACACATGATGCCTTTCTAAATTAAAAACCTTTGTCTCTATGGGGTCTCTATCCATCCATTCCTTGCCTAATCATCCTTCAAGATACCTCTTAAATGTTGCTATTGTATCTGCTTCTACCACCTCCTCTGGCAGCACATTCCAGGCACTTAACATCCTCTGTGTAAAAAAGACTTGCCTCTCACATCTTTAAACTTTTACCTTTAAACTATGTCCCACAGTAATTAACATTTCTACCTTTGGAAAAAGATTCTGACCATCCATTCTATCCTTGCCATTCATAATTTTCAAAATTTCTAATGTGTCATTCCTCTGCCTCTGATGCTGAAGTGAAAACAAACCAAGCTTGTCCAATCTTTCCTCATAACTAATAGCCTCCAAACCAGGCAACAATCTGGTCAACTTTTCTGTATCTTCTCCAAAGTCTTCACATCCTTCTGATAGTGTGGCAACCAGAACTGTACACAATATTCCAAATATGGCCTAAATAAAGTTCCATACAGCTGCTACATGACTTGCCAATTTGTATATTCTATGGCAAGTGTGCCATTCGCCTTCTTGTCCACTTTATCCACTTGTGTTGCCCCTTTTCAGGGAACTGTTGAGCTGTAGACCTAAATGCCTCTATATATGTTAATGCTTATAAAGATTTTGCCACTTGCATTTAATTGCCATTTATCCCATCACGAAGTCACCCTTTATTTACACATGGAACATCCTTGACACTGATCCAGCTTCATCAGAGCCAGCTCTCAGAGTGAACAGAATCTCTGACACTCCTGTTTGTATCTGTCACCCAGGGCTTCCTTGGGGCTGTTAATCTGGTCCAACTGGGGAACTCATATTCTATGAAGTGCACCTGGCTTACCTCATTACAATCACTGCACTCCCTACCTTTAACACGGATCTTATCCTTAATCTAACCTGAACCAAAAGGCTCACATCTGACAGTAACTGTAGTTCTTAACTTTATTAGATTAGATTAGATTAGATTATCTATGGACCTTGACCTCCAAAGCCTAGATTGTAGTCAAGGACTTGCAACCTACCTGCAACCTGCAGGGTCACTTTGACTCTATTACCTACGTTCACCAGATCAACTAACAATGATTTGGCAACTCACATTAACTAGCACACACAAGTTACTCTTCAGGAATATAGCAGAAGGTATTATTGCAATGTTTGATTTCCCAAGCAGGGAATCAAAAGGACATTGGTCATACCTACATCAGTCATACATGGCAACGTGGTAACAATTAAAGGTGGGAAAATACAAAGGAGACAGACTGAATCCTAAAACCTAACTTATGAGTGACACAAATAGGATTTTTGATGTCAGTATTGTCTAAATAACAAGGCCAAGTAAAATAACAAAAGAAAAAGGAGGCAACAATGGTCTTAAAAGACGAAGAAACAAAGGAATCAAATATTTACAATTAAAATTCACACTTGCACAAGGTTCTCTAAAACGACAACTCATTATAGTCATAGCAATCTTTGTCTAACTTCATGGTCTATCATTTTTGTTACTAAGATACTCACTTCCCTCCTGATCTTTGCTTTGTAATCATTAATCTAATACTAGTCCCAAACTTCAAGTCACAGCATCTGTTATGGAACTTTTGACTATTTTTTACTTGTTACGCAGAATAGTTATATTTACCTCATTATGCAGGTGATCTTGAAAAATCTGTTGAACTATAATCTTGGGTGGATTCATAATGTCAAAAAGGATGTATTTAATTGAATAACTTTGGTTTGTATACAAAAGAGAGACAAAAAATAAAAATTTCTAAATAGAATTAGTGCAATTGAAATGACTCATTCAGTAAGGAAATTGGCTTACACATTTATAACTGTGGCAGAAAAACAAATCTTTACATAAAGATTTAAGTGAGACAATAATTATTGTTGATAACGCAGAACAAATATTGAAAAAGTGAATAAATGCATGAATGTAAGAGAAAAATTAGATCGAGATGCAAATTAATTCCCTCAAAATGAACAGCTGTCAATCAGGACCAATAGTCGAAAGAAGCCGAACCTTCGATCTTAAAATATCCTGAGACTTCCTGTTAGCGCCGGACCAACGAACAAAATACAGGTTTTTAAATTTATTTCACAAATTTTTTAATGAAAGTTGGTAAACGATTTAAATCGCATTGAATTGGGATTGCAACATTTCTCATGTGTTTTTGGAAAAATTGAAAACTGATTATTCTGTTAAATTGTATAACATGGTCCCGAAAGAAAGTTCTTTGGATCAATTTGAGAACATGTTGTTTCATTTAAAATTTGTTAATAGTAATAAAAAAGATTGTTTGTATAACGACGTTTTCGGGCGTCAGTGTTCGGCACGAGATTCTTTGAGACCAGGTGCACAACAGCATTTGGTCAGCTTTTGATAGAACCTCAAACTTTTTTTTAAAAATTCACTTTCTTTTATTCTGAAACGATATTAATGAAGAGTTCAGCAAAATTAAGGAAAAGAAAGAGGTTTATTTTAATGCTTCCCTTTTATTTATGCTTGTATTTCATTGCATTTGATAGAAAAATAGATGATATCAAAAGTCTTCATGTATGTGCTGACATCAGCTGAAGATGCAACATTAGATTCCACAAATACTGACACCACCCAGTTCTATCTCAGTACCAAACCTCATGCTCTGTCTATAGTCTCCAAATTATCAAGCTTCTTGTCTGATATCCTGTACTGGTTTTACAGCAAATTCCTTCAATTAAAGTGACTTCTCTGATCCTTGTCACAAGCATAATTTCCTGTGGCCATTAACTCAATGCCTCTCTATGACAACTGTGAGGCTGAAGCAGACCATTGAAAACTTTAGTGTTGTATTTGACTCAGAGATGACCATATACCCATGCCATCACAACGATGGCATCACCTATTTCCAATCTTGTAACATAACCTAAGTCTGCCTCAGCTCATTTATTACCTTTGCTGTCTCTAGTCTTGACTATTCCAATTGCTGACCGCCCAACTCTACTGTCCATGATCTAACTCTCACTACATAC
>NW_025201858.1:0-2562 GCF_004010195.1 Chiloscyllium plagiosum
TATAGTGAGTGCAGGAGCAGAGGGACCTCGGTGAGTATGAGCACAGATTATTGAAGATGTCAGGACAAGGGGGAAGAACAGTCACTATCATAGATTAGTTTCAGTATCTGAGCTGTTTACAGGGGGAGGTGTAGGACGGAGTCTCCGTGCTCCCTTCCTGGGAGGTGGTGGTGATGATGTGTTGTGAGCTCACCCTCTTGCCCACCGCGGGGATTCCATTTGTAGCAGCTCGATACAAAAGAGAGATGGCATCAGGGTCACATCTTCTAAGTTGTGCCAGGGGGAAACGGAGTTGCCAATGGATTTAACGTGAAAATTTCCCTTCACTGAACATTGCTCCTTACTCGGCCGGTGGGAAGTGGATGCTTCAGAATCTCCACACGAGGCGTCCTGGTCTTGTCCAACTCGTACCAGGGTCCTCCCCACATGGCCGGTGAGGGAACGGATATCGGGCATTCCACCACGCGGCTTGGCCCTTTCTGTCCTATTCCAGGCTGTTTCTTCTGGAATGGGAGGAAGGGAGGGAGGGTGGGTGGGGAGGGGGGTGCTGTGTGGTCCTGCTGTTAGTGCTGGTATAGGTGTGAGGGGGGAATGAAGAGGCTTTCGGAGGGGCGTCTGTCCACAGTGTTGTATCCATGCAGTGTTGTTAGTGTGGGAGGTATAGTGGAGGAGAGAGAAGCAGAGAGAGAGGGGGAAGATGCTACATGCAGCAGTGAGAATGTTGGAGCATGAGCCTTGTTCGGGGGTAGGTGCTATAACAGATATACAGTGAAAGTGAGGGAGCAGAGAGAATACGGTTACCCTTATCCTGGCAGAACGGGAAAGGTTATTGATGCTTGTCCTGTATTGCTGGACATTTCTTCAGACCGCAGATACTGCACTGAACTGGATGGTGAGCTCAGATCATGCTCCCTCCTGGTGTGGCGCCCTCTGGGAAGAGAATATTCCCCCTCTGTACTGGCCCATCCACCAGGACCTCCGTGCCCCAGTCGATAAACTGTGGTGTAATTGCCCCTTATCTGCCATGCTCGGGGTAAACGTTGCAGGGCAGTTCCTAATACAGAAAGCACAAACATGTGCCCATTGGCCTTTTAAAGCTGTCCACAGAGCCAGGGATCACGGAATATCCAGGGGTATCTGAGCGATGGTGAGTACCTCCAGCCATGATGGGTGTTAGAATCGGGCTGGGATTGAATGAGCGGGACACCATGGGGTGGGATGGGTAGTTAATGAGGTGAGTTAGATACGATAGCACCAGGAAACTAGCTTAGCCTCGTGCGGACGATCCCTCTGTCACACTCAAGGAAAATCAAACAAAGATAAATTATTGTTCGCATCTGCCCAATGAGTCATAGATTCTGTTGAAACTAAATCTAGTTACAAAAATGCAGAACAAATGCTCATCTGGCCTCACAACAATATCCCTTTTTTCGATCTTTCCTGGGAAGTAATGTTACAGGATACTGTACGCTGGACAGTGATCTCATGCAGTGTTACTGAGAAACGTACTGAGGTGGTGGACACAGTTCCACACCCTGGTCGCATATCTCATCTGGGTTGATAGATCAATGCACTGCTGTGGTCTGCATACCTTTCCACTCTGTGTAGATTGGGAATTTTATTGTACAGTACACCAGTCCGATCTGCACAGTGTATCATACTGAACACATATCTCATCCGGGTTTATGGATCAAGCACTTCAGAGGTCTGCACAGTGTTCTACTCTGGAGCGATTGCAGGGTTGTGTTCAACAGGACACGAGCATGGTCTGCACAGTGCTCCATGCTGAACAGATATCTCCTCTGGGTTTATGGTGTCTGGGCTGGCTCTCTGAGGTGGATTGAGAATGTGATAGAACTAATGAATTCAACTAATATGGCAATGCTTTTCCGTTTGTATTTCCCTGGCCTTTGACGTTGCTCACCCTGGAGAATTGGAATTCACTGCGACAAACCTCAGTAAGGTCACTCCTCAGACTCAACACTCCAGGGAATATAGCTCCAGCCTATTCGTACTCTCCGTGTAGCTCAACATCACCCACTCCTAACACCAGCAACATACTTGTAAACTTTTTCTGCACTCTTTCAAATTTAACAACATCTTTTCTCAAGCAGGGAGAAATGAATTCAAGGCAGTATTATGGAAGTCGCTGAACCGAGTGTGTTGGCGAAAGTGAGTATTGCATGTACTGAAGGTTAGTGTCGATAATGTGGTGCTGGAAAAGCACAACAAGTCAGGCAGTATCCGAGGAGCAGGAAAATCGATGTTTCAGGCAAAAGCGATCTCGGATGCTGCCAGCCTTGCTGGGCTTTTCCAGTACCACAGTCTGAACCCAGTGTATATCCCAAATGGTCTCCTTCTTCAAAGACCGCAATTTTCCCTCCCACATGGTCGACGATGCCCTCCAGCGCATCTTATCCACTTCCTGCACCTCCGCCCTTGAATCCCACCCTTTCAAACGCAACAGGGAAAGAATACCCTAGTCTTCATCTTCCTCCCTACCAAACCTCTAGATGCAATGCATCATCGTCCCCCATCTGGGCCACCGACATCAGACCCCTC
>NW_025201858.1:4608-7393 GCF_004010195.1 Chiloscyllium plagiosum
GTTGGTGCGTGTAGGTGAAACATGCAAACATGCAGGTTGTGTTTGAAACAGACAAATCACAACTTTGGTGATCCCTTTGGCCATGAGCTGATTCCTGACACCATGCCATGACCATTATTAACTTTAACTACACACTGCTCCAGAAAGTACTTCACTGTCTTAACCCATCTGCTGTTTGAATCTTGAACTGTGAAATACAGACTGAATGATGACAACAATCTGCTGCTGACATTCTCAGGTTGAAACCTACAGAAACAAATCTGATTCGAACTCACACCAAAATTCCATCCATCAGACAATGCTGTGCACGCTGATCTATATCGCTGTTGTGTCTGGCAATGTCTTTATTTTACTATTCCTAAGCACTTTAACTCATTTGGTCATGAAACGTCCGTCAGTCTCTCTGTGTCGTTTATCCAAATCCCTGACAGTGGCTCATATTTAATCTGTTTTCCTTCATGTGTATTTTCTCGCATTCAACACCCAAATGTATCATACACACGCACACACAGACACACACACGCACATACATACACACACACACACAGACACAAACACACACGTGTATGACAGACACACACAGACACAAACACATGCATGCTCACACATGCACATGCACACACACGCCTCCACTTATACTGGTCCAATGGAGATGGATATCCTCCCCTGTTAGACAGTAATCTGTTGTGTGTATCATTCCCATATGATAATAAAGTTTTGCAATACTCCCCATGCTGGGCAGATAGTGCAGTTTACTGAGTAATACGCTAGCATAGCGTGCACAGCTCTCCATGCTGGGCTGTCATCTTGTCCCAGCGTACATTGTTTGAAGTGTTCTGTGAAGCAGTTTCAGAATTTAATTGAACAAACCATTTCAATTCACCGGAAAATACCTTTATTCAATGTTCACATTCTTATAATTTTGCTCTCGAAGGATTCACTTCTCCAGTTAGTCCCACTGCTCTGTCTTTTTCCCCATATTTCCACAACAGGTTCTCAGGTAATTAACTATCTATTTCTGTCTTTAATGTGGATCTCTCTGTCCCTCTGTACCTTTCCGTGACCTTGGTTTCTGACTCCCTAGTGTATCGCCTGCTGGCATGGTGAAGTTCAGAGACAATGAAATGGTGTGTGTCAGGCTGTTGTCCCATGTGGTGCTCCATGGGCAATGGGGTGTATGTCAGGCTGTTTGTATCCCTATCGGAGGAGGTATCTGGGGAGTATAATGTGAAGAAAGCATATGAGCTTGTGCCAGTTTCAGGAATCTAAAACAGGGTCCCTGATTTAAACGCAAATTGAGTTTGAAAGAATCAAAGTAATTTTGAAAGGTGGGTAAGGGTATAAAAAGCTGAGCAAACCTATGACACTCTGAGAAAGGTTCTTTTTTCGAAGGAGTTCAAAATTTCACTTTCTGCAATACTGAGAACTCGCACAGAAGAGCAGAGAGTTGCAATGGCAAGATTAGAAGCAGAAATGGCTGATGATTATGAGTTCGTCCATAAATCAAAGTTTGTATGCCATGATGGATTGAGAAGAATGTATGAGAACTTCTTAAAATATACACCTGTGAGAGTAAGGTTGACTGGCATAGGCCAGGAGTAGCAGGAAAAGACGTTACAACATTAAGAGGTACAGAGGCATGTAATTTCTTGATGCTGAGAAATGAGGAGACATGTCATTCAGAAGAACTATTGGAGAGATGCAAATTGTTCCATTATGTAACGTGTGGTTGGTGTGTCCGGGGAAACCGTCAACAGAGGTTTTCACAACTGGGAAGAAGACTTTGAGCTTGGTGTTGGTGTCACAACATTTCAGCATTTAACTTGCAAATAACGTGCCCAAGACAAATCTATATACGATCATAACGCCTAAATGTCTTTGGAGAAATTTAGGGAGAAAACATCTGGTCTCTTCAGATATAGGTTTTTATTGCTGCCATTCGATTTGGAAGTTGTACAGGTGACAGGACAAGAAACTGTACTTGCTGACAAGTTGTCGAGGCTTGAATGAAGAAAGACAGAGGCGTTCTGTGGCAGGAATATACAGACTGAAATAGAATGGATTTGTGAATGTTTGCATACTTACTGTCAATGTCGTATATATGTATTGTAGTCCACTAATAGAGTAAGAATAATGGGTTTAAAAAGAAGCTGCTGTTGTGTATGAATGGTTCATTTTGTCAAAGGAGGAGATGTGACAATGCTGTCATTTTGAAAATGTTTTTTTTTTAAGGGAAGTCTTAAAGGCAGAGATGCCGAACTGCCGACTGAAAACGGCTGAAGTAACTAACTTACGAGGCCTTTAGGTTTTATTAAAACAGTGGTAACAAATGTAGGGCAGTGTCCAGCTCTCCCAGACCATATCTTCTCATTTTGATTTTAGCTGCAGCATTCAGAAGCTGCTCGGTGTCCCAGGCGGGTTGGAAGCTTCAATACATGATCCCGAGCTGCTCCTCTCTCTGAAAACACTCTTGAAAATGCTTCTTCCTGGATTGGAGAACTGCACCTAAAATTCTGTGTTTGAATGTACCTTTGTATCAAGGAACATGTTTGTGGGATGTTCCTGTATTAGCGCAGTTAATTAGTAGAAGGCACTGTATCTATTGTTTGCGTAAGTGTTCCTCTTGAGAACCTATCTCAAATTGTTCATCTGTTTGATTGTGTTTTAACTGGCGGGTTTGAATGGATTACATATTACTTAACGTTGAGTGGGTTGACCAGTTGCAACATTTATGGAACGCACAGTTCACATCTACAATTAAAATAAGGAAAGGTTAGGGTCTCGG
>NW_025201859.1:0-5124 GCF_004010195.1 Chiloscyllium plagiosum
TTACAGAGGAGGAGGAGGTGCTCAATGAGTGGCAAAGGAGCTGGTGCAGGGGAAAAGGATTCACATTTTGTGGATCGCTGTGATCTCCTCTGGAGTAGAGTTGACCTGCATACGAAGGATGGATTGTACCTGAATTGAAAGGTGCCTAATATCTAGGCAGGGAGACTTGCTGGTGATACTCGGGAGGCATTAAACCAGTGAGGGAGTGGGTGTAAACCCAAGAAGGTAGTGAGGAAAGAGATAAGTCTGAGGCTGGTACAGTTCAGAAATCAAATAGTCAAGGCAGGCAAGGGCAAGGCACAGAATGAAGTCGGACTGAGCAGTTGCACTGCATTTACTTCAATGCAAGAGGCCTGACAGGGAAGGCAGAGGAGCTCAAGGTATGGTTTTGAACATGGCACTGGGATATTATAGCAATTACAGAGGCATCACTCAGGGATGGATAGGACTGGCAGCTTAATGTTCCAGGGTATAGATGCTATAGGAAGAATAGAAAGGGGGATGAGAGAGAGGAGGGGGAGTGGCATTTTTGATTCGAGATAGCATTATGTTTTTTCTTAGGGAGGATATTCCTGGGAGTACGCCAGTGAAGTTATTTAGGTGGAACTGGGAAATAAGAAAGGGATGATCATCTTATTAGGGGTATCTGCATGGATTTCGTCTGGTTCCTCTGGTTTCCTCCCACAGTCCAAACATGTGCAGGTTGGGTGGATTGTCCAGGCTGAATTGCCCATAATGTTCAGGGATGTGTACGTTGGGTAGCCCTGGGAAATGCAATGTTACAGCGGGAGGTTAAGAGGCTCTCAGGGTCAGTATCAATGTGATAGGCTGAATGACCTGTTTCCACACTGTTGGGATTCTCTGATAATTCTACTATTTTTAAAATAGTTACAGAAAATAATATATCAGATCTAAACGTTAAGGATCTGAATTGGACAAAGTCCAATTTTGATGGCACAAGGCAAGAACTTTCATCTGGCCCCTCAAGCCTGCTCTGCCATTCAATAAGGTCAGGGCTGAGCTTCTCATGGCCTCCGCTCCACTTTCCTGCTCTCTTACCATAACCCTTAATTATTTTCCTGTTCACAAATCTACATTTTGCCTTAAAGGCATTCAAGTTTATAACGTCAAATGCTGCACTCGGCAGGGAATTCCACAGATTCACAAACCTTTAGCTGAAGAAGCTCCTCCTGAGCTCAGTCCTAATTCTGATCCCCCTTATTTTGAGGTAATGCTCTGTTGTTTGACCTGCCCCCAGTGGAAATAGCCTCCCTACGTCTATCTTATCTACTCCCTTCATAATTTTATTGTTTCCTATCCAAACTCCCATTCTTCTAAATTACAATGACAAGAGAACCAGTTTTCTCAATCTCTCCACATACGCCAACCCTCTCAACTCCCAATTCAAACTAGTGAACCTCCTCTGTACTCCCTCCAGTGCCAGTACATCCCTCTGTACTCCCTCCAGTGCTAATGTAAGGGGACCAAACCTGTACACAGTACTCCAGGTGTGGCCTCACCAGCACCCTGTACAACTGCAGCATAACCATCCCTCTAGCAATGAAGGACAATATTCCCTTCACTGCCATAATTACCTGCTGCACCTGCAAACCAACTTCCTGTGATTCATGCACAAGGACACCCAGCTCCCTCTGTACAGCAGCATGCTGCAGGTTTTCACCATTTCATCATCCAGTTTGCTGTTAGTCCGACCAAAATGGATGACCTCACATATCCCAACATTGAACTTCATCTGCCAGACCCTTACCCGCTCACTTAACCTATCTGTCTCCCTGTGCAGACTGACAGTGGCCTCTGCAGACATTGCTTTACCTCATCTTCGTATCAAATGTGAACTCTGACACCGTACACTTGGTCCTCAACTCCAAAACATTTGTGTAAATTGCAAACAGTTGTAGTGCCAACACAAATCCAAACACCCATTTATCCCCATTCTTTACTTTTTGTTGGTTAACCGATCCTGTATCAATGATAATACATTACCCATAATGCTGTGCATCTTTACCTTATTCAGCAGCCTTTTGTGTGGCAACTTATCGAATACCTTCTGGAAATCCAGATACACCACATCCACCGAGTCCCCCTTGTCCAACGCACTCGTCGTATCCTCAAATAATTGCAGTAAATACTTAAACTTGACTGCCTTTCATGAATCCATGCTGTGTTTGCTAAATGAGACAATTTCTACCCAGATATCTCACCACGACTTCCTTGAGAGATTCAAGCATTTTCTCCACTACAGAAGTTAAGCTAATGAGTCCTTTTTGAAAAATAGTGGCACCGCATTTCCAGCTTCCAGTCTGTCAAACCTGTCCCAGAATCCAACAAATTTTAGTGAATTATCACGAGTCTATTTGTTATTCACCACACCCCTCCCCCAAACCACCACCCCCGCCATCTCCTTTAGTCCCTGGGATGCATTCCATCAGGGCCAGGAGACCCATCTATCTTTAGGCTGTTATCTTTCCCAACATTACCTCTTTACTGAGAATGATTGCTTCTGTATCCTCATCTGCCATTGCTTCCATAGGCCTGCGACAACAACAGTACACACACAATATGTTCCTGTTAAGGCCAAGGCTGGTAGGTGTAGAGAATGCTGCCTATCGAAAGAAATTGAGGGCCTGGTCAAGAAAATGAAGGAGACATATGGCAGGTACAGACAGCTGGGTTTGTTTGACTCCCTAGAGGAGTATAGGGGCAGTAGGAGTACACTCGAGGTAAACCATGAGGGCAAAAAGGGGACATGAGATAGCTTTAGGAAATAGGTTTAAGGAGAATCCAAAGTGATTGTACAAATACATAAGGACAAACGAGTAACCAGGCAGAGAATAGGTACCCGCAAAAATCATCAAGGCTGTCTGTGGAACCGCAGGAGGTGAGAGAGATTCTGTATGAGCGGAGAGGTTTTACAAACAAAATGTGCACATCAGAAAAGACAAATTTGAACGTCCCAGTCTCGTGTTTTCAGTAAACGGGGAATTGCCTCAGTGTGGCTGCAGGCATGGGTGCGCGCCGCCATCTTTATTTGGGGCAAAATTTCACTGGACACGTGTGGAGCCACCAGCTTTGGAGGGTGCAAGGTGCAGCCAGTCGCATGTGCAGCCTTTCTCTTGTACAGAGTCATTGGGAAAGATTTACACAGAGCACATTGAAACTCAGAGAAATGGATGTTTATTTCTGGATTTGTTTCGTCATTCATTTTAACGATTTGGTATTGTAAATGAGTTTGCAGGGGACCATTAGAGCAAGGAATGGCAGATGGAGTTCAATTTAGATAAATGTGAGCTGTTGTATTTTGGAGAGGCAAATCAGGGCAGGACTTATACACTTAATGGTAAAGTCCTGGGGAACGTTGCTGAACAAAGACACCTTGGAGTGCAGGTTTATATTTCCTTGAAAGTAGAGTCACAGGTAGGCAGGGGTAGTGAATGCAGCATTTGGTACGCACCCTGTTATTGGTCAATGCATTGAATGCAGCTGTTGTAACGTCATATTGTGGATGGTCAATGCATTGAATGCAGCTGTTGTAACGTCATATTGTGGATGTACAGGGCACTGATTACAGCTCTTCTGGAATTCTGTTTTCAGTTCCAATCTCCCTGTTCTTGGAATAATGTTGAGAAACTTGAAAGGGTTCAGAAAATATTTACAAGGACTTTGCCAGGATTGGACGGTTTGAGCTATTGGGAAAGTCTGAATAGGCTGGGAGTATTTTCCCTGGAGGGTTGGAGGCTTAGCGGTGATCTTATAAAAAATTTCCCTGTTCTGGGAAGAATGTTGTGAAACTTGAAATGGTTTGGACAAGATTTACAAAAACGTTGCCAGGATTGGAGGATTTGGGCGACAGGGAGAGGCTGAATAGGCTGGGGCTATTTTCTCTGGAGAGTCAAAGACTGAGAGGTGACTTCATGGAGATTTATAAAATCCCGAGGGGTGTGAATAAGGTGAGCAGCCGGAGTCCTATTTCCTCAGGTTAGTTGGGTCCAAAACTAGAGCACCCGGGTTTAAGTTGAGAGGGCAAACATTTAAAAGGGATCTAAATGGCAACTTTTTCAACCTGAGTGTGGTGTGTGTATGGGAGGGGCTACCAGATGAAGTAGTGGAGGCTGATAAAAGGCTTCCAATTGGGTACATGAAAGGGAAGGGTTTTGATGGATGCAGACCAATAGCTGGTAAATGGGAATCCATTAGTTTAGGATTCCTCGTTGGCACGGACGAATTGTTCTTTGATCTTAATAAATTAAGATGCATTCCTCTCTTTTGTGGAGAGCTAGCTGAAGCACCGATAATTATCCTTGGAGCTGAGAAGGTGAAGCAGTGATTTCGATCTGGTGCCAGATTTGGTTCCAAGGTCTTGAATTTGCAGAGAGAGAGAGAGGAATTGTTAACACTTTCACAATCTTTAGTAACTACTTTCAAGTAATTGGCAAATAATACAAGGTGAAAATGTGAACACTATTTTACTCAGTAAGTTCTGAGCATCTGGAACAGTCTGAACGACACAGATTCAGCAGGTATTCTGAAACAGACTTGGAATTTTACTTTATAAGGAAAGATTTGGGGGCTGTGGGCACATGGGAGGGGACCTGGGACAGACTTGCAGCATCTCCAGAGGGAGAGAGTACAGCCCCAATGGGCTGAATAGCCTCCAGCCCCTGTGCTCTGTGATACTGCCCCATTCACTGTGAATGATGAAGCTCATCCCAGGGCAGAGAGAGGGATTAGCCCTCCACCCTCATCACAATGGGGCCCGGCTGATTGACGGCAGCTCTAGACCAATGGGAGGAGAGTCTGTGTGGTCCTGAAGCCAATGGGATTGAATGAGGGGGGTGGCCAGCAAGACAACACCAGTCCATGAGCTGTGCAGTGCAGTGTCACTGTTTGGGGTTGGGAGAGACAGCAGAGACTGGGACAGAGGCGGTTGGAACTGAATTACAAACTCCCGGTAAATTAAAGAACTGCAGATGCTGTAAATCAGAATCAACAACCAGGAGGTTCTGGAAAAGCTCAGCAGGTCTGGCAGTATCTGTGAGGAGCAATCAGAGTTAAAGTTTAAGATCCGGTGTCCCTTCCACAGAACAGATGTTACTCAGAAAAAAA
>NW_025201859.1:5890-7395 GCF_004010195.1 Chiloscyllium plagiosum
GTGCTCCCACAATGTGGTTGGGTAAGAGCTGTTATAGATTATTCACTCAGTAACATTGAAGAGTTGACAATGTATGTGCAAATCAACAACAATTTGTTTTTTTATCATGTTTATAAATCCACAGAAATACTATTGAGAACCTCTGACATAAGACCACAGATGGGGATATTAGGTCAGGTGATCAAAAGAATTGCCAAATAAGCAGGTTTTCAGGAATACCTTAAAGGAGGAAAGCAGGTCTGAGGGCGTTAGGGTGGGAATTCCAGACCGTGTTGCCTTGGCAACAAGTAGAAACAGCCAGACAGGTGAAGCAATGAATAAACTCATCGTTGGGGGTCTGAAAGAAAATGAGTTGTCGGGGTCTCACAGGTTGTGTGGTGCAGGGAGACAGGGATGTTCACAGCCAGGAATTACATCAAGGGTGAGAATTTTAAATTGTTGCTTGTTAATAGGAGACTTTTGATGGATCAACAAGTTTTGGTACAAGTGAGCACTTGGGCAGGAGGGTTTTAGGTACTCTTGAGATTACATGTAAGTTGAATGTGGGAGGCTGGCCAGGAGTGTTTGGATAATGAAGTCTGGAGATAACACAGGGATGGATGAGTATTTTGGTCAATGAGCTGAGACTAGGGTGGGGTTGGGTGATGTCACTAATGTAGAAATAGTGCTTTTGGAGTTGGGCTGCTGCTCCTCCTCCTCATCACTCCCCCTCACCAAATCACATATTGTTCCTTGTTCTACCTGTCTGTCTTTTCTGGTTATGTCCTTCTCTCCCATTCTGCTACAAACTAATATTTGACCCCACCGTTGTTGGAAAACCTGCTCCATCCCGACTCTCCCTTTCCTTTCTGAATTCCTTATATTTGGTGTCCCTCAAGGATCTCGCCTTGGTCCGTCCTGTTTCTCACCTACATACTCCCAGGAGGTGACATCGTCCAAAAGCACCGTGTTAGGTTTTACATGTACACTGACAATGCCCAGCTCTCCCTCCCCATCATCCCTCTCCATTACTCAGTTCTCAAACTGCTCATCATGCTCCCACTACGCGATTGGCTGCAATTTCCTGCAACGGACCGTTGCAACGATTAAACCCATTGCCTTCAGTTGCTATTACAAATTACTTTCCCTTACTGCTGAGCCCCTCCCTCTCCCTGGGAACTGTCTGAGGCAGAACCGCACTCGTCACAATGTTGCTGTCATATCTGACCCCAAGGTGACCTTCTGATCAGACACCTACACAATCACAAACACCAGGAATTCCAATCTCTTAAAATGTTGCTGATCTCCACCTCATTCCAGCTCCATTGCTAATGAAACCCCTGATTCATGTCGGTGTTGCCTTAAACTTGATGAATCCAAAACAGAACCCATGATTCCGTGACTGACTCAGGATCTGGTTCCAGACTCCCTCATGATGGGAAACATCCACTCAGTATTTACCCTGTCAAACTCCTTAAGTATCCTGCATGTTGCAATGAGATCCCCTCTCATTCTTCCCAAATCCA
>NW_025201860.1:0-809 GCF_004010195.1 Chiloscyllium plagiosum
AGTAACACAGGCTCGAGAGTGTTACACACAGAGTAACACAGTCTGCAATCTGTTACACACAGAGTAACACTGGCTGGAGGGTGTTACACATGGTAATTTTGGCTGGAGGGTGTTGCACACACAGTATCACAGGCTAAAGGGTGTTACACACAGAGTAACACAGGCTGGAGGGTGTTACATATGGTAACATAGGCTGGAGGGTATTACACACACAGTGTCACAGGCTGGAGGATATTACACGCAGAGTAACATAGGCTTGAGGGTGTTACATATGGTAACATAGGCTGGAGGGTGTTACACACAGAGTAACATAGGCTGGAGGGTGTTACATATGGTAACATAGGCTGGAGGGTATTACACACACAGTGTCACAGGCTGGAGGGTGTTACACACGCAGTAACACAGGCTGGAGGGTGTTACACACAGTAACACAGGCTGGAGGATGTTACACACACAGTAACAGCATGGAGGGTGTTACACACGCAGTAACACAGGCTGGAGGGTGTTACACACAGAGTGACACAGGCTGGAGGGTTTACACACAGAGTAACACAGTGTTGAGGGTGTTATGCACACAGTAACACAGGCTGGAGGGTGTTACACACACAGTAACACAGGCTCGAGAGTGTTCCACACAGAGTAACACAGTCTGCAATCTGTTACACACAGAGTAACACTGGCTGGAGGGTGTTACACATGGTAATTTAGGCTGGAGGGTGTTGCACACACAGTATCACAGGCTAAAGGGTGTTACACACAGAGTAACATAGGCTGGAGGGTGTTACATATGGTAACATAGGCTGGAGGGT
>NW_025201860.1:1045-3269 GCF_004010195.1 Chiloscyllium plagiosum
GGCTGAAGGGTGTTACACACGGTAACACAGGCTGGAGGGTGTTACACACAGAGTGACACAGGCTGGAGGGTGTTACACACAGAGTAACACAGTGTGGAGGGTGTTATGCACACAGTAACACAGGCTGGAGGGTGTTACACACAGAGTAACACAGGCTGGAGGGTGTTACACACAGACTAACACAGCATGGAGGGTATTACACAGGCAGTAACACATGCTGGAGGGTGTTACACACAAACTAGTACAGCATGGAGGGTGTTACACACACAGTAACACAGCATGGAGGGTGCTATACATGGGAACACAGGCCGGAGGGTGTTACACACACAGTATCACAGGCTGGAGGGTGCTACTCAGACAGTAACACTGGCTGGGGCGTGTTACACGAGGAGTAACACAGTCTGGAGGGTGTTACATACCGAGTAAGACAGGCTGGAGGATGGTACACACAGAGTAACACAGGCTGGAGGGAGTTCCACACAGAGTAACACAGGCTGGATGGTGTTACACACACCGTAACACAGGCTGGAGGGTATTACACACGCAGTAACACAGGCTGGAGGGTGTTACACACAGCGTAACACAGGCTGGAGGGTGTTACACACAGAGTAACACAGGCTGGAGGGTGGCACTCACACAGGTATTATACACAGTAACAAAGACTGGAGGGAGTGACATACAGAGTAACACATGCTGGAGAGTGTTACACACTCAGGAACATAGGCTGGAGGGTGTTCCACACAGAGTAACAAATGCTGGAGGGTGTTACACACACAGTTACACAGCATGGAGGGTATTACACGGTAACACAGGCTGGAGGGTGTTACAATGCAGTAATACAGGCTGGAGGGTGTTACACACACAGTAACACACGCTGCAGGGTGTTACACATGGTAACATAGGCTGGAAGGTGTTACACACACAGTGTCACAGGCTGGAGGATATTACACATGTGGTAACACAGGCTGGAGGGTGTTACACACAGTGTAACACAGGCTAGCGGGTGTTACACACAGACTAACACAGGCTGGAGGGTATTACACACAGTAACACAGGCAGGAGGGTGTTACACACAGAGTAACACAGGCTGCAAACTGTTACACACAGAGTAACACAGGCTGGAGGGTGTTAACACACACAGTAAGACAGCATGGAGGGTGTTACAAACAGTAACACAGGCTGGAGGGTGTTACACACAGAGTAACACAATCTGGAGGGTGTTACACACAGAGTAACACAGGCTGGAGTGTGTTACACACACAGTAACACAGCATGGAGGGTGTTACAAACAGTAATACGGCATGCAGGGTGTTACACACAGTAACACAGGCTGGAAGGTGTTACATACAGAGTAACACAGGCTGGAGGGTGTTACACATGGTAACACAGGCTGGAGGGTCTTTCACACACAGTAACACAGGCTGGAGGGTGTTACACACAGAATAACACAGGCTGGAGGGCATTACACATGGTAACACAGGCTGGAGGGTGTTACACACAGAGTAACATAGGCTGCAAACTGTTACTCACCGAGTAACACAGGCTGCAGGGTGTTACACACACAGTAACACAGGCTGCAGGGTGTTACACATGGTAACATAGGCTGGAGGGTGTTACACACACTGTCACAGGCTGGAGGATATTACACACAGAGTAACATAGGCTGGAGGGTGTTACACATGGTAACACAGGCTGGAGGGTCTTTCACACACAGTAACACAGGCTGGAGGGTGTTACACACAGAATAACACAGGCTGGAGGGCATTACACATGGTAACATAGGCTGGAGGGTGTTACACACACTGTCACAGGCTGGAGGATATTACACACAGAGTAACATAGGCTGGAGGGTGTTACACATGGTAACACAGGCTGGAGGGTGTTACACACAGAATAACACAGGCTGGAGGGCATTACACATGGTAACATAGGCTGGAGGGTGTTACACACACTGTCACAGGCTGGAGGATATTACACACAGAGTAACATAGGCTGGAGGGTGTTACACATGGTAACACAGGCTGGAGGGTGTTACACACAGAGTAACATAGGCTGCAAACTGTTACTCACCGAGTAACACAGGCTGCAGGGTGTTACACACACAGTAACACAGGCTGCAGGGTGTTACACACACAGTAACACAGGCTGCAGGGTGTTACACACACAGTAACACAGGCTGCAGGGTGTTACACACACAGTAACACAGGCTGCAGGGTGTTACACA
>NW_025201860.1:3658-7399 GCF_004010195.1 Chiloscyllium plagiosum
TGTTACATACAGAGTAACACAGGCTGGAGGATGTTGTGCATGGAGTAACACAGGCAGGAGGGTGTTTCATATAGAGTAACACAGGCTGGAGAGTGTTACATATAGAGTAACACAGACTGGAGGGTGTTGCACACAGAGTAACACAGGCTGGAGGTTATTACACACGATAACACATGCTGGAGGTTGTTACATACAGTTACACAGGCTGGAGGGTATTACACACGGTAACACAGGCTGGAGGGTGTTACACTCACAGTAACACAGCATGGAGGGTGCCACACATGGTAACACAGGCCGGAGGGTGTTACACACACAGTAACACAGGCTGGAGTGTGTTACACATGGAGTAACACAGGCTGGAGCGTATTACATACAGAGTAACACAGGCTGGAGGGTGGTACACACACAGAGTAACAAAGGCTGCAGGGTGGTACACACAGTAACACAGGCTGGTGGGTGTTGTACATGGAGTAACACAGGCTGAAGGGTGTCGTACATGAAGTAACACAGAATGGAGGGTGTTACATACAGAGTAACACAGGCTGGAGGCTGTTACATACAGGGTGTTGTACATGGAGAAATACAGGATGGGGGATGTTGTACACGGAATAACACAGGCTGTAGGATGTTACTTAGACAGTAACACAGGCTGGGAGGTGTTACACATGGAGTAACATAGGCTAGGGTGTGTTACACACAGATTAACACAGGCTGGAGGGTGTTACACACTAACACAGTCTGGAGGGTGTTACACACAGTAACACAGGCTAGAGGGTGTTAAACACGGTAACACAGCATGGAGGGTGTTATACACAGTAACAGGCTGGAGGGTTTTACACATGGTAACACAGAGTACCACAGAATGGAGGGTGTTACATACAGAGTAACACAGGCTGGAGGATGTTGTACATGGAGTAACCCAGGGGCTGCAGGGTGGTACACACAGTAACACAGGCTGGTGGGTGTTGTACATGGAGTAACACAGGCTGGAGAGTGTTACATACAGAGTAACACAGGCTGGAGGATGTTGTACATGGAGTAACCCAGGCTGGAAGGTGTTACATACAGATTAACACAGGCTGCAGGGTGTTAAATACTGAATAACACAGGCTGGAGGGTGTTATACACAGAGTAACACAGGCTGGAGGATGTTGTACATGGAGTAACACAGGCTGGAGAGTGTTACATACAGAGTAACACAGGCTGGAGAGTGTTACATACTGAGTAACACAGGCTGGAGAGTGTTACACGTGGAGTAACACTGACTGGAGGGTGTTGTACATGGAGTAACCCAGGCTGGAAGGTGTTATATACAGATTAACACAGGCTGCAGGGTGTTACATACTGAATAACACAGGCTGGAGGGTGTTAGACACAGAGTAACACAAGCTGGAGGATGTTGTACATGGAGTAACACAGGCTGGAGAGTGTTACATACAGAGTAACACAGGCTGGAGAGTGTTACATACAGAGTAACACAGGCTGGAGAGTGTTACATACTGAGTAACACAGGCTGGAGAGTGTTACACACAAAGTAACACAGGATGGAGGATGTTACACACAGAGTAACACAGCTTGGAGGGTGCTACACACACAGTAATACAGGCTGGAGTGTGTTACATACAGAGTAACACAGGCTGGAGGGTGTTACACACACAGTAACACAGGCTGGAGGGTGTGACACAGAGTAACACATGCTGGAAGGTGTTATGCACACAGTAACACAGCATGGAGGGTATTACACATGGTAACACAGGCTGGAAGCTGTTACATACTGAGTAACACAGGCTGGAGGGTTTTACACACAGAGTAACACAGGTTGGAGGGTGTTACACACAGAGTAACACAGCCTGGAAGGTGTTACATACAGAGTAACACAGGCTGGAAGGTGTTACATACAGAGTAACACAGGCTGGAGGGTGTTACATACAGAGTAACACAGGCTGGAGGGTGTTACACACAGAGTAACACAGGCTGGAGGGTGTTACATACAGAGTAACACTGGCTGGAGGGTGTTACACACAGAGTAACACAGGCTGGAAGGTGTTACATACAGAGTAACACAGGCTGGAGGGTGTTACATACAGAGTAACACAGGCTGGAGGGTTTTACATACAGAGTAACACAGGCTGGAGGGTGTTACACACAGAGTAACACAGGCTGGAGGGTGTTACATACCGAGTAACACAGGCTGGAGGGTGTTACATACCGAGTAACACATTCTGAGAGCTTGTACAACTAGACACGTAGGTTCTCACGCTCTCTTTCCATTTGTTCCTCGCGATGTTCTTTATTCAGTCATTGTTGGAGGTGTTATTCAGAATGTACTATCCCTTTCGCTGGTTAACCTCAGAGAGTCTGTGTTGGTGCCTGGAGCTCAGCATCCGAGGCTGAGTGTGAAGGTATTTCTGACTGCCTGCAGGATTAGGAATTGATGGAGAGTGCAAAGAAGGTGTGTTTGAGCGGTGGGAGGGTTGTCTATGTGTAGGGTTCCCCCCTCCCACCTCACAATGGGAGTGTTGGATCACAGTGGGGTCTCAAACTCTCCATTGACATCACAAGGGGGTTTGGGTGGCGGTGGAGAATGGTGTTTGGGGAGCTATTGGATGGTATTAAGAAATAATTTTGTTCTCCATTGTCATTGATAACCTTACAAAGAGCAAGGGCCTCTGTCTGTGCCCAGCCACATCCCGACAGTGGAGAGATTTCCAATTGTTTGTAATTTGTTTTTGAAAGCTAAAGGCCGTACAACTAAAATGGATCCTACCAAAAATCCCGGTAAGTTCAAGCCTGAGAAGTATTAGTGCTAGCATTAACTACCTGCCGATTCAAAACTCACATGGCCTGCTCTTCCATGCCCTTTTCCTGTCTGTCTCCTGCCCCCGACTTCCTGATCCTCTTCCTTCCCCGGACAGTAGTCACACAGTAAAATGGAAATAAGTTGCATTTGTATGGCACCTCTCACAATCTCCGGATGTTCCAAAATACATTACAGCCAATGGAAACATTTGGAAGTGTGGTGTCTGTTGTGATGTGGGAGAGCTGGCAGTCAAGCTGTGCACAGTAAGCCCCCACAAACAGCAAAGCAATAATGACCAAATTATCCTTACTTCAGGTATTTGGTTGAAAGATTAGGCAAGGCATGTGCACACAAACTCACATATGCATACAAGCACATACACTGGGCACATCCACACAAGCATATACACATGCACATGTGCACATCAAAACATACTCAGGCACATGCACATGGGTACATACAAATGTATGTACACAGATACATTTATTCAAGAGACACATGTTCATGTGTCTACACGCGTGTACACAAGCAGTCACTCATTTTTGTGTCTCTGCACATGCATACACTCACATGTACGCAGAAGCGCACACACATGATCACAGATGTTCACATGCTCATGTTTGTACATTCTTCTTGTGTACGCACATGCACCTTTACTTGTATACACATGCTGGCATGTATACACAGTCTCTCATGCTCACATTTGCATGTATGCACAGACACATGTATAGACACACACACTGATTTGTATACATGCACGCACATACAGATGCACATAAAACCGGTCCTTCAGTTTAATTTCACAAACACCATTATGAAACTGATTTGTATCCTTCCCAGATAACGCCCAGAGTATCGACCCAGGGGAAACATCCAGAATGCATTTCAATCTCCTCAGTGAGACCATCAATGCCACCAAAACCGGCCGGTCTACCATCTTT
>NW_025201861.1:0-5802 GCF_004010195.1 Chiloscyllium plagiosum
AGTAATATTCCTAAAATGCTGGGAAGAAAAGGAAAGGGAGGAACTGAAGGAAAACAGTATTATCAGGGAGTTGATGTTGTGGAAATTGATGAGATTAAAAGACAATAAATTCCACCAACTACGAATCAAACACCAGTGTACCCTAAATGCAGTGAATGCTTTCTGTAACTAGAGTGCGGAGTCTAACTTGAGTAAATTAAATGTCATATTTCAATATTCTTTCGAATCTGAAACGTTATCTATGGATTGTCAGTTAATGTGACCCCAATATTTAGAAGAGGAAGTAGTAAGAAAACATGGAATGACAGAAAAGTTAGCCTAACACTAGAAAACAGGAACTGGATTGGACAGAAGCAGCATAAATTTACGAAAGTAAACTAGGAAAGGAGATCTCGTCTTCTTGTACACAAATCGCTGAACGTAAGCACACAGGCGCAGCAGCAGGCGAGGAAGACAAACGGTGTGTTAGCCTTTGTACTGAGAGGATTTGAACACAGGAGCAGTGAAGACTTGCTGAAATTGTACAGGGTCTTGTTGACACCACAACCTAGAGTGTTGTGTGCACTTATCTGATGAAGAATATTCCCCATACGGAAAATGCACAACAAAGATTTACTAGACTGATTCTTGGGATGGCAGGACTGACGTATGAGGATTCGTTAGGATGAAAATCACTCAAGTTTAGAATGATGAAGTAGGATGTCACAGAAACGAATAAAATTCTAAAAGGTACGAATAAGGTAAATGCAGGAAGGATGCTTTCAATGACCAGGGCGTCCAAACCATAAAGGATGGGGAGGTGGCGTCACTCGTAATCACATGGGGTAGTCCATTTAAGACAGAGATGAGGATTTTATTTTTTTAATCGAAGTTTGGTTACTCAGTGAAATTTGATGCCACAGAAAGTAATTAAATCCAGAACGTGGAATTTTGACAAGATGAAGGTATCTATAGTTTTGAGGGAAAGAGGGATCAAAAGATGTAGGCCTAAAGGGTTAGCAGGTTACTGCGCGGAATGATCAGCCAAGATCAGACTGAATTAGAGAGAAGGATCAAACAGCACACCAAGCCAGTCCTGTTCTAATTTTTCATCCCTCCATTCTGTTAAAGGTGGGATATGAAAAACAATTGTTTTCAACTGACACAGATATCAGTAACATATTATCTAGATTTTAAAAAAATAATCCTGTAAATACTTACCAAACGACAATCAGGGAGCAATTTTAGCATACGAACTTCAGCAGTTCGAGGAGGTGTAATGTAATTTTTGAGGTTCGTACACTGGCTGTTCTGTATCTCAATCTCATTACAGTTCTCAAATTACTGAATGTTCTGACAAAAGCGACATGGTATGTATGAAATAAGTAAACGTCTTTAAAATGTTGCTGATGCTGGGTGGAGGGAGTGGAAGGAAAGGGTGGGGAAAGGAAGCAGTGAGAAAAACAATGGGTCGGGTTTTTATTGAGGGATTGGCGACGAATGACCCCAAATTCCAAAACTCACGCGACCGGCTATCGTGCTCAGGATTCCTGTCCCTCTACTTCCTGCTCCATTCTTTCTGTCTCTGATAAAGTTACACTAAGGTAAGGGACAGAGGTGTTCATGGGGTACACTTTCCAATCAATCCCAGTAACTAATATACACCCAAGCGTCTCCCAACAACATCATATCCTCATGCACCATACCAATGATTTCAAACGATATCATTTATTTTCAGCTCTATTCACATTAAAGATAGATAAACCAACAGAGGCCTGATAAATTAAAAAAACAAAATAAAACTGAACCAGGAATAGCGATCCTGACTGGGGCCTGCTTCTGGGAAGAAGACTCAGGCTCTCTGTGGCTTAATTTGCGACCCCAGATACACTACGTTTGGGTCCAGAATCATATAATGACCAAACATTAAGCCTCTACCTGGGCTATAGCACCTTGTGCTTCGCTCCCCTTTAGCCCTCCCTGACCGAGTGTTGATTGGAGACAACAACATTACGTTCCAATGATCACGCACGCAAGCATGCTAACAGTTCATGTTAACCCCATGCATGCTGCAGGACCCATCCCAACCGATGACGTATAATGTCCTACAGCGAAGAAGAGGGGGACCTACAGGACCAAGCTGGAGGCACTGGTCCTCCAACCAATCATAGAAACTCATTGGCGCGCTGGGGGTTTTGATAAATCAGAGAATGCACTTGGACTAAACTAATCTATCCAGAACTTCCACACCCAAAATTCGCTTGAAAACTTCTTCCAGTTCAAAACACAATTGTTAATGATAACTCTGTTCCCTTTCCCCCAGGCGAAAGTGAGGACTGCACATGCTGGAGATCAGAGTCAGCATTAGAGTGGTTCTCAAAAAACACAGCAGGTCACGCAGCATCCGAGGAGCATGAAAATCGAAGTTTCAGCCAGGCACCCTTCATCAGTAACCTTTCACGCAGCCAATTTATGATCAATATTGCTACTATCCCTTATATTCCTTCATGCCCAGGTTTCATACACAGCGGTCTCACAGAACTTTGTCTTTTGTTTTGTCAATCTACATTTATCTGATCGTTTTGGATTAGCATCACGAAGACTACTTCTTACCTCATCAAAATAATCGGCGTTCAGTTCCCCACAATTTTCTATGAACAATTCTATTTTAGCTTTCCTGAATAAAACACATATTTCTTCACGTGACACCTCATTTTGTCTGATATGACCGTTTGCAACATGTTGCCTACAGCTTTAAACGGTTATCCTGTCAGTACTGAATTAATTGACAAAACGTTTATCAGTAAACTGAAAGCGTGCATACCTTTTAAAGATGATAAAATGTGTCTGAATGAGTTGTGACTTGGACATTAGTTATCGTGAATACAAAGTAAAGACAATCAGTTTGTGATGGCATTGATCTCTACTACATTTTCAGAAGCTGCCAGACAAGCTGAATACTTCCAGCGTTTTCTGTTTTTTTTTCAAATATATATATCAGATTGTCAGTATTTCACTTCTGCACTTGTTCTTAGGAAGAAAGGGATGAAACGTTCTGGGTCGAAAGCAGGAGCAGTCACCCCCTTCAGTCATGCAACTCCCAGCTCTTCCTCTGTTTTTTTTTGTTTTGTGAAAACACTATCAGGCTTTAAAATTGGATTTTAATGATAATCTAACTGTTTACATGTTACACTTTCTGCTCAAATATGAAATTAAAAAAAAACATCAATTTATATCAATTTCACAATTTATATGTGCATGTCCTGGACAGAATTCAACTTTTAAGGAGAAGGCAGCATTTTATATCGGAAACAATAAATGCTAACGATTTGCAGGCCATGGCTGTGAGACCACGGAATCCAAATTACTCGACTTACAGGGACAGTTGCTGTTTCTTTCACCCTGGACACTGTCTGATGCGGCATTACAGTCTCCCATCCTTCTGCACATGATGCCTTCAGTTCTGTCTTGGTTTTGTTACGACTGGTTTCTAATACACAGGCTATCCAATCATCTATTATGTTGCAGTTTTTAAAGAGTGAGAATCCTTCTCTCAGAGCACACTGCCTCCGTAGCTCAATGCTTAGATAGGGGAGGAACACGAACAGGGGAATGGCTGAATGCTTCCTTTCTTTGCTGTAACCAGAATCTGGTGTTGAAATCTGAAATGAGATAAATAAGCCAATTGAGTGATATCCTACTTTCTGGCTGATCTCTCCTGAGGCCTCAGTCACTTCGCTAGAACGTGTCTGTGTGTTTGCCTTTCTAAATGAAATGGGGTTCAGATCACCGTGGGGATGTGAACACAGGTTATCCATCAAAAACTTCAGTCACATACATTGTAAAACGTGACTGGATAATAGCATTGCGACGAGTCCTTGAAACATTTGCGAATACAAGGGGGCAGGCCAAGTGCTGAAAGCTTGGACAATGGGTTTCTTTCCATTCTGTAAATAGTCGATGACTTGCTCAAACGTATGTCCTGATAAATACAACGCCATATGTTTTGGCATTACGAAGCAGTCCAACAGCTTGGGAGGCAGCACTGGGGGTTTAATGGTTAAGAGTCGGTGTTTCCTTCACCGTGGTCAGAGTTGGGTGTCTGATCAGTGACAGTGACAACAGCGAGAGTGGAGCAGCTCTGATGGGAATGCATTCAACATCTCAGATCAGCTCGTGCCATGAGAACATCAGAGTTCATGTCCCTGCTCCTTCAAGAATGGGAAGGTACCTTGACAGTCTCTGCTCAGTCGGTCAGTTCACCCTTCATTCCCCTCCCACAGAGTTTCTAAAGATTCACAGAGTTGAAGCGGGGCTCTCTTTAATTGATTCCTTTGCACTCCCATGGGTTGTAGGTATTGCGTTAGTTTGAAATTGCTGATGTGCACAAGAGCAGCGTGCGAGGTGATGTTATCTTCCCCTCCTCTGACAGCGCTGTGTGGTTGACTCTGTGTTCTCGGTTGCATTCATCGATCGGAGACATTAATTGGTATATTAAGAAGTGCCACAAATAATTCCAAACAGAATGAAATTCTTTCAAATGTTCTGGCTACAAAGTTCTCAGAAACTGCTCATTTTTGAGAGATATTTAGGAAAGCCAAGGTTAAGAAGATAAACAACTTGCGTTGCAAGATGCTTCTAATGAAGACGTCAATTCTTTTGAACGATTCGGTGAAATTGTGTTGATCATTTTTGTAATTTCTATTACCACACCGAACTACTGTTTAAAAACAAATCTGTTTAACAAAGAATTGTAGTGTAATCGACAATACTTATAAGTAGACAATAGATTGAAGTTGGGCATGCCCTCATATCAATAGTACAGACATCCCAGCATTTCAAAGATTCTTCTTCCTGCAGATAAGGAATGCAAAGCACATCTTGGCTTTGGGACAATGAGTTTGTAAATGTAATAAAAATCGGCAGCGTTTTAGAGACAGTGAAGAGTCGAATGAACAACCCCCGATTTGCAAACAATCGAATCATTAAGCCACTGATTCAAGTGCGCTTGCTGCAGTTCTGTGATGATATCAGGGACAGGAGAAACAATCGTAACCGTTCACAGGGTGAATAACTAGTAAAAATAATCAACTTCACCACTTCACTCCAATAGACCCCACATTGTGAAGCGGACAATTTCGCAAAGAAAACACACTTGTTCTCATGAAGCTTTCATTCACCCTCTGTCTGCGCAGCCATTCATTGGGATTACCGCTGATCTAATAAAACTTATATCTACTTTCGTGCTATTTCTCGATAGCTCGAGGTAAACTTGAGCTGAATAAAAAAAGTCGTGTATTCTCATTAATTTGGGAGTTTCGCGGCTGTACCACTCAGTTTCTCTGAATAGTAACTGAGAACATATGATCGTTGTCAGCAGTGGTTACTTCCACAGGTGAGGTAACTGGTGAAGTAAATGATGTTAAACTACATGACTATTGAACCATGCATTTCCACAATATCCCAGACTACGAATATTTTCTGTGGAAAACAGTTCATCTCAGTCGTCAACATACACAATGATGGAAACTACACAGCATCCAGAAATATCGAAGTTAAAGTTTCAGCCCATTCTGAGTTCCTACATTTCGTTCCAGACTTCGCCAAGTGGTCTACTTCTGTTTGTGTTGCTGTTTCTGACTGATCCTCTGCCACTGTAAGTATTTTTAAGTGCATTGGTTTGTGTGATGCCGCGTTAGTATTCAGTGGTCAATACTTTGCTTTATGGCTGCATCAGTACGTTTAGAATTCGAGTCATGGTGCGTAATATTTTCCCCATTTTACACTGGGTGACATGTTCTAAATCCACACAGCATGGAATCA
>NW_025201861.1:6821-7400 GCF_004010195.1 Chiloscyllium plagiosum
GTTCAGGGATGTGAAAGTTAGGAGCTTGAGTTAGGGGTAAATACAAATTAAAATGTCAGGAGAATAGGTCTAAGTTGACTTATTCTTCGTAGGGTCAGTGTGGACTTGTTGAACTGAACGGCCTATTTCCACACTGTAGGAGTTCCATGGTTCTATGAAAAGGACACAGGATAGTACTGAGCAAAATGGAGTTTGTTGGAAAAGTGTTGTGACTTTTGATCATTTATTTAATTTGCTCATTCGGCTCCGAATGGAATATTGTGTGCAGTCTGCAAGTCACTTGACAAAGGAGATGTGATAGCACTGGAAACAGTTTAGAAGAGATTTTTCAGGATATTGTCTGGGCTGAGGAGTTTCAGTTATAAAGAGAGTTTGGTCTGATATTTTTCTGAAACAGAGGGAATTGAAAGGAGACATGATTGAGATGTAAAAATAACGGAGGATATGGAAAGGATAAACTAAAAGAAACGTTTATGCTTGCTGAAGAGATCAATCACCAGGGAGGCAGAGATATAAGAGGCAGAAATGTTTGAGTATGTGTTTTGGAAAAAAAACTTCTCAGCAATCGGTTGTACGGAA
>NW_025201862.1:0-2232 GCF_004010195.1 Chiloscyllium plagiosum
TCCACAAATGGAATGGAATAGAATATAGAACATAGAAAAATACAGTGTAGAACAGGGATTTTGGCTCTCGATGTTGCGTCAACCTGTGAGCAAATCTAAGCCAATTCCCCTACTTTATACCATCATCATCCACATGCTTATCCAAGGACTGTTTAAATGCACCTAATGTCACTGAGTTTGCTGCATTGGCAGGCCTGGAATTCCATGCCCTTATCACATTCTGAGTCAATACCTGCCTCTGCGTCTGTCTTCAATATATCCCCCTTCAATTTGCAGCTATGGCCCCTCGAACAAGCTGACACCATCATCCAAAGAAAAAGACTGTCACTGTCCATCCTATCTCATATAGCCACACTACCACGAATATTTCCATTGACCCAGTATTCTGCCTTCCTGTTATTCTTCCCAAAGTGAATTCCCAAAGTGAGTCATTTATCTGCATTGAATTTCATATCTACATTTAAATCCATGGCGTTGGAGATTACTGAACTTGATTTTGAATCCTGAAGACGTGAGTCTCCAAGAGGAAGGCTTTGCAGATGTACCAGCACTATGGACTATAGAATGTTGGATAAGTTGTTAATATTAAATCTGAGAGAAGGATTCAAATGTTGTTAAAAATTTGAAGGGGTCTCAGCCAAAGACACTTGCCTTTGGCATATGGAGTTAGCGCAAAATGCTGAAGAAACACTTTAGGTATGTCAACACCTCTAGAGAGACAACAGAGTTAACTTTTTGAGTGCAGTGATGCTTCTTCAGAACTAGAAGCAGCTTGGAAAATAAGGAATTTCTGCTGTTGATGCGTCGTTGGATGCGGGTCTGCTGGGTGGGAAAAGGAGCGATCAGATAAGTAGTGAGGGAGCCGAGAGAGAGAGAGAGAGAGAGAGAGCGAAATCAAACGACAGGTCGGCCAAGACAATTTTGATGGTAAGCCAGGCAAGAAGACAAGCTGTACTGGTTACAATAAGCTCTCTGAGTTGGTAACAATGTGTTGATACCAATGAATGTAACCCATTCCATGACAGGGTGCGTAGTGTTGTTCTTCCAAGGAATGGAGCATTAGCACTTTGATATTATTGAACTCGATTTTGAATCCTGAAGTCTTCAGGGTCTCCAAGTGGACGGTTGTTTGCAGCTGTACCAGCACTATGGACGATTAAGAAAATTAGCTTTGACAGAAATAGGTTTTTTAAAGCGGTTCTCTGATTGTTTCCAGGTTGGTTGACATCTTGTGGGTGTGCACGATGTTGGCAGAACTCTTCAGTCCTCCAGTAACCTGCGGAATCAGAGTCATTGCACGTTGTATGCCGGCCAGCCTGTGCCTCCTGCAAGGAAGTTAGATTATCCTGAAGAGGTGACATTAAAGAGAAAGACGCACTGATAAGCAAAAAATCATATTGGTAAGGCATGTGGACTGCGGCCAGTGAAACGAATTCTCCTTTATACCACACCATCCAATATACTGAATGATTTTTTTCTGTCTATTTTCCATCGAGCCATATAAGGTAATGGCATAGGAAAAGCCACTTGAAACAATGAAGTTGCACCAGTCGAGAGCAAATACTGAAGTATTCTCATCCCATATTCCACCAATTTTATCCCTGTCCATTGCCGCCATTACTTCAGCTGAAAACTCAATTAAGTTGTCAGATACGACCTGCTCTTAACAAAGCCATCTCTACTATCTGGTATTAACTCACCATTTTTCCAAGTGGATATTGTTTACCTTGGTATCTCTAGTCACATCTAAATGCTTCTTAAATGTTTAAAGGGTTTCTGCCTCAATCACCCTCACAATCACTGTCATGGTATTACAGAAGTAAGTAGGTCAGACGAGGTCCTTCGACTCAAATCTACTAAACTATCAAGAAATACTGACTACAAATGTAGCCCTTGGGCTACACAAAACTTCATTCTCAAAACAAAATGTGTAAGTCGACACTTGCCCCACTTTCATGCACTAGGCCGATAATTGTGAACTTTGTGACATTTCAAGTCTTCATCTGAAATACTTTTTAAAAGGTTTTGTGATTTGCATTCTCAACTACCCTGCCGGCCATATAACCCTATATATTTTGTAACATTTACGGTCATTCAAGTTCACCTGATGCTCCCTGGTGCAATTTATCTCCACCACTTTCCCAGGTAGTGCATTCCAAATTCTGATAACTCATTGTGTAAAAACGTTTTGCTATTACGAGGGGGCATAGCTTTAAATTAAGGGGTGGTAGG
>NW_025201862.1:4735-7402 GCF_004010195.1 Chiloscyllium plagiosum
CACGAACTCGTTGCTCCTCACCCCCGCAGCAAGTTGGTCCACAGCAGAAGACAGTTTATTGATCCTTCACGTCCTCAACATTACTAGCCAAAACACCACCTGCACCAAAACCTAGAGAGACTTCCAGACAGACCACTTGAGAACCCATAAGGGTACCTACGCTATTTTTGGCCACAAAGCCTACCCATCATTATCCTGACCCAGGAGCTGTTATGTTGTATATGCGGCGCAGTCCCATTTGCATATCATTTCCAGTCTGTCCCTTTACGACACCACCATATCACAGGAAGAGAAGCCTCACCAATCTTGACCTGGTTCTCTCTATCCTTTCACCCAAATATGCAACCACTCGTTCTAAATAAAAACTCATCTGCTGGCATCCACCTTGGAGGAGGTAACCAACGACCAGCTGAATGCGAAAACTGTTGGCATCCCCGATGTGACCCTGCAAAACTGGATGATCCAGGATTATCTGCTGTTCGAGAAAGTGGACTCATGCACCCTCATCGTTTCCGATTGCTGCACTGACATACCCAACCCCAGTGAGGACATCAGTAACCCAGCCTGGCATATCCAATGCGCTACCGCAGTACTGCTCAACCAAAAACCAAAATGGGACCTATGGAACTGGACAAGAACTGTGGCAGTTTTCCTGAGGCACAGCCTTGCTACAGGGATTCATATTCGTCATTACTATCAGCGTCGATATCTCACTTCTTGCATGGCTCTTAAAATGTGTTTAACTCGCCAGCGTTTGTGCTTCAAGGTGCTACACCCCGTCCCCTTACCATGTATCAATGAAGGCCCACTCGAACACTTGCAACCGACACGGAATAGGCAGCTTTGGACTCGGACTCCAAATACTACCCAAGTGATGCTGGCCCGACCGCGTCAGATAACCCCCCTAGTTCTTGCGACACACCCCCTTCACCTCAAACCCAGTTCTCAGACAAAACAAAAAAAGGAGGAATTGTCGGAGAAAAAAAAACTACTCTGCCTGACCACTACTTGTTTGCAGAAGCCATGTCGTTTATTAACTAAACACAACATACGCAAAATGCCTCAACTTGACCACAATCAGCTCAGTAACAAAACAGCAAAATAAGCCATTTTCTAAACAGCTTCCAGACTCAATGAATACACTCCTTAGATGATCTGACAACAGTATTCCTAGCTCACAATAGCATCATCTCTAAAGAAGTGATGCAAGGACATCCCCAGTCTCCTCAAGTACTGAACCACACAAAGCCTACCGAGACTGAATGACACCTGATGCGACTGAAGATTGCACACCAACCTGCATAAGCATTGAAACGGTGATATTGGAGATGGGCACCTGCACTAGACGAGGAACGGATACCCCTGTTGCAATTACATTCTTTTTTCCATTCAATGTAATTTAATTCATATTGTCTTGGAATTAACAATGCACGACTGGAACACGGATGTAACACTATGCACACTATTTGTATCTACAAAACGGGATAGAGAAACCTGGAATTATCTGTGCAGTGTGTCCATGCTGTACCATTCCTAGCAATTTCTCCGGCCCATGATATCGTCAGAAATAAACTAGTATTCATCTATTTCACAGATCTGTGTGTGAGCTCTTTTTGTCATTGACGGTTCTCCACCAGTATTGCTTTGCAATACTTAAAATACTCCGTGTTCCAGTTTTTCTATTCAGTGCCAATCAATAGATGAAATTACATATTCGCATTTGTCTGAACTGAATCTCATCGGGACACTCCCAGTCTACAGTCTGGCCAGCTTAACCTGTTTCCAGGAGGGTTTCTGGTTAGATTCCGTTCAATTAAGCCTGATTGTCCTCAACAACCCCATTGCATTTATTCAGTAGCTGTGCTGGTGTCAAAAAACACAGACTCTTCAAATTCTCTGTGCATTTGTCTACAACGTCGTTTGACAATAGATTTCACAGCAGACAAGACAATTCATTCGGCACAAAGACAAATACGTTCCTTTGGAAAATACAAGCTCTGAAAATGATTGCTGGCAGCCTTTATTATATTGTTGGACATCAGCAGTACATGCAGATTATTGTCTTCTACAAGCTGGAGAATGTATTCATTCTATCATTTACAGTGGCGATATGTATCAATCAGACAATGCCATTGGTTTTATATGAAGCGATAGAAATGTGCAAAAATCGTTATTATTTCACTTTTTAAATTTGCAGCAGACAATTAAAGCAATGTCTTTGAATGAGTCAGCATTAGCAGAAATGATCCGGTTTTTCATTCAGCTGGGATTGATGAAGCTCTGTCTTATCAGTTGGCTCGTTACACGACAGGGTACCGCACAAAACTGGCAATTTCACAGTGATTCCCTCTATCCTTAGCAATTTTGATGTACCCGTCTTCACCCCAGTCTGTTCCCCAGCTGGAAAATAAGAAAATCGATTGGTGTTGGAATCAAAACGCGAATAAAAGACACATGTTTGGAGAAGCAGCTGTTTTAACTCTGGTATATAATTGGAAGTGTTTTGGGGACTGAATTCTGGAATTACTGAGCTAGATAATGAGTTGTAAGCATAATTTGTATCAGGCAGGAAAGAGTCAATTGTTTTCTTTTGCATCAAAATTGCTGATCTGCACAGTACGTATGGACTCACTACAAAGGTGAAAATAGATAAGTCCCCTGGGCCTG
>NW_025201863.1:0-7402 GCF_004010195.1 Chiloscyllium plagiosum
CACAGGCGGGAGATACTTCAGAGGCAAAGGAAATTCCGATTCTATTAAAACATTGACAGGTAAATGAATATTTAGGAAAAAACAGTGCGACTTGTCTGACTGTTGTTAACTCTCCAGTTAACCCTTGCGCCCTGACTTGGTACAGTGGGGTTTGAATTACAAAGAGCTGTTAATTACTGAGTGAGAGGGGAAAAGAGAGAGAGAGAGTGAACACGAATCCCAGGATCCTCTCATATTTCCCTTCCATGGGGACTGCCCTGCACTGTCAGGCCGGAAGCCCACCATTTCTCCCCTCTCTTACTGAGCTGGAACAGAGGGTCTTGATGACCTTCTGCTCGCCCCTGGAATGGCTTGTGTTGGTTTGGAGAGTGGTGGGTGTCACTGGCACTGCCCCCAGTCAGTCTCTCAGCTCTCCAGTCACATCTCATCAGTACATGGAGGGTTGTGGATGAGAAGATTGCTCGCTCTCCTTTTCCTGAGTCTGCAACTGGTTGTAACTGATTCTCTTGATGCTGGCTGGACCTCTTACTGAACAAACCCCAGAGATCAGGGTTGCCGTGTCTCCTAGGTAAAAACAATGACTGCAGATGCTGGAAACCAGATTCTGGATCAGTGGTGCTGGAAGAGCACAGCAATTCAGGCAGCATCCGAGGACAGGCAAAATCGACGTTTCGGGCAAAAGCCCTTCATCAGGAATAAAGGCAGAGAGCCTGAAGCATGGAGAGATAAGCTACCCTCTCAGGCAACATGTTCCATATTTGACCCATCCCCTGGGTAATTTGCTTTTCCATCAGATCCTCGCGAAATGCTTCATTTTTCACTTTAACCTTAATTCAATTGGTCTAAGACATGCCTACATCGCGGAAGTATTTATCACAATCGGCCCAGTCTATATCACTCACCATTATGTCTGCATCAATTGCCCCCTTAGCCTCTTCTGCTCCACAGACCCCAAACAAAAGTTAACTTTTTGCTGAGACCTCTCACTTCAGGGAACATCCCGTGAAACCTCTCTGCAATCTCTGCAGTGCAATTGTTCCCTGCCGATTTTGTAGCGATTGGACCCGCGCAGACTGTGGACTAACCATATCTTTCTTTAGAGTCTGCAACAATACTTCCTTCCTCCTATATTCCACCCTGTGGCTGATGATTATGCTTCCTTACGAACTTGCAGATGCAAGGACTACTGGGTTTTCAGTTCAGTACAACAGTGAACCTTTCATCGTTTTAAGTAAAGGTCCTGCTGAGAGCCCTGTCATTGACGGTGCCAGGAATCTTCACTGCCAAAACAAAACTTTCCTGAGCATAACGCACCGCCTTTCCCCCGGTACCTCCCGCTATATGCCTCATCATTAGAGCAGATGCGATCGGGAGGTAAGCTAAGAGAATGGAAGAGAGTCCATTCAGGTAGGATACTGTGACGATGCATAATAAATGTAACAGTGGAAATTGAAAGTGAGTGATGAATAGGAGGGTGGGAGTGGAGCTGGGAGAAGGTAGCTGGGAAGGCGATAGGTAGGTGAAGGTGGGGGCTTGATGGTGATAGTTCAGAGCAGAATAGGTGAATAGGTGGGAAGGAAGCCTTTGATAAGTTTGCATATGGTAGGCTGTTGGAGAATATGCAGAGGCATGGGAATGAGGGTGATTTAGCAGTTTGGATTAGAAACTGGCTTTCTGAAAGAAGGCAGTGAGTAGTGGTTGATGGAAAATCTTCAGTCTGGAGTCCGGTTACTAGTGGTACGCCACTTAGATGCGGGAGTTGGTGATGGATTAGTAAATTTGCAGATGACACTAAAGTCAGTGGAGTAGTGGACAGTTTGGAAGAATGTTACAGGTTGCAGGGAGACTTGGATAAACTATAGAATTGGGCTGAGTGTTGGCAAATGGAGTTCAATGCAGCTAAATGTGAGGTGATGCACTCTGGGAAGAATAACAGGAAGGCAGAGTACTGGAGCAATGGAAAGACTCTTGGTAGTGTGGATGTGCAGAGGGATCTTGGAGTCCATGTACATAGATCCCTGAAAGTTGCCACCCAGGTGGATAGTGCTGTGAAGAAGGCATATGGTGTATTAGGTTTCATTGGTAGAGGGACTGAGTTCCGTAGCCGCAATACCATGCTGCAACTATACAAAATGCTAGTGCAGCCAACTTGGAATATTGGGCACAGTTCTGGTCGCCATATTTCGGGAAGGATGTGGAAGCATTAGAAAAGGTGCAGAGGAGATTTCCCAGGATGTTGCCTGGTCTGGAGAAAAGGTCTTATGAGAAAAGACTGAGAGACGAGGGTCTGTTCTCATTGGAAAGAAGAAGGCGAAGAGCGGATTTGACAGAGACATACAAGAAGATCAGAGGATTAGATAGGGTAGACAGTGAGAGTCTTTTTCCCAGGATGATGACGTCAGCTTGTATGAGGGGGCATAACTACAAAGTGAGGGGTGATAGATTTAATACTGGTATCAGAGGCAGGTTCTTTACGCAGAGTGTTAAGGGCATGGAATGCCCTGTCTGCCAATGTAGTTAACTCAGCCATATTAAGGAGATTTAGGGTGAGCAGGGAGGAGTGGGTGCAGGTTGTACATTTCATGCGGTGGCAGGGCAAGGTGCAGAGAGTGGAGGGTGGGTTCGTGGGGCATGGACCCCACCAGGGAGTCACGGAGTGAATGTGGAAGCAGTTCACAGATACTGTTCCCTCTGTAACTCCCTGGTTAGGTCCACGCTGCCCACCAACCCACATTCTCTTCCCAGCACCTTACCGCAAGAGGTGTAACACCTGCGCCCACATCTCCCTGCTCACCTCTGTCCAAGGGCCCAAAGGATCCTTCCACATCCGGCAGAGATTTTCCTACACATCCAAACACCTCATCTACTGTGTCCATTGCACCTGATGTGGTCTCCTCTACATTGGGAGACAGAATGCTAACTTGCGGATCATTTCAGGGAACATCTCTGGGACACGCACAAAACAAACCCCACTGCCCTGTGGCTGAACAGTTCAACTCCCTCTCTCATTCCGCCAAGGACGTGCAGGTCCTGGGACGCCTCCTCCGCCAAATCCAAGCTAGCCAGCACCTACAGGAAGAACACATAATCCGTCTTGGGACCCCCAACCACACGACATTAACATCAACTTCACCAATTTCCGCATTCCAGAACCAACCCTCTAACTCAGCACCACCCCCTTGAACTATCCTACCTGTCCATCTTCTTTCCCATCTAACCGCTCCGACCTGTCACCCTCCCCCACCACCTGCATCTCCCTATCACCTTCCCAGCTACCTTCCCCCCAGCCCTATCACCCCCTGTTTATGTTTCAGCTCCCTTCCCACCTGGCCTGCATTCCTGATGATGGGCTTATTCCGAAACGTCGACTCTCCTGCTTCTCAGATGTTTTAGATTTTTTTTAGATTAGCTTCCCTACAGTGCGGAAACAGGCCCTTCGGCTCAACAAGTCCATTCAACCGTCCGAAGAGTAACCCACCCAGACTCCTTTCCCTACTCATGCACTTAACACTACGGACAATTTAGCATGATCAATTCACCTGACCTGCACATCTTTGGATTGTGGGAGGAAACCGGAGCACCCAGAGGAAACCCACACAGACACGGAGAGAATGTGCAACCTCCACGCAGTAACTCATCCGAGACTGGAATTGAACCCAGCTCCCTGGTGCTGTGAGGCAGCACTGCTAACCACTGATCCACCGTGCCACCATGTTGCCTGACCTGCTGTGCTTTTCCAGCGTCACACTTTTCGATTCTGATCGCCAGCATCTGCAGCCCTCACTTTCTCCTTTATTGTATTTTAGCTGAGGCATTTGTGGGGGCTTTCCCTTATCTTACCCCTGTTCCAGACTGCTGTTCCTGGGCTTGCGTGTTGCCTAGTCTGTCTCAGCCAGAGAACTCAGTGACTCTTCGTTCAAACGTAAATTCCACAAACTAATATCCCAAGTTCAGAGGGTTTTAGTCCAGGTTATCTAATGGGAAGTTTTACCCCATGTTATAGCTAACAGCCCTGTATTTCACCTTGGTTCTGTACTCTGATTATCTCATTTTTGAGCTGTTCTTTAGCTGTTCCTTTACCTGCTAGTATCTGCTACCAATCAACTATTGAATGTTCTTGTCAAATACCATCAAAATTTGCCTTCCTCCAATTAAGTACATTCAATGTGTGTGTTTAATTAAATAAACGCTACTATTCTTCTTTAATAAGATAGGATTCTGGTTAATTCAAGATGGAGGACAGGAAAAATCTCTGGCTGTAACAGCTGCTCCTTTTTTGAGGTATTTTGGGTGTTGGAAGTGATTTCTTCGAATTCCAGGAGCATCAATTACCGTTTTATATGCTGTTGCATTGTTTTGGAAATTTGGAGAGAAAGAAATCAAACAATAGCACTTTTAAAAGGGAGAAGATCAGACAAAGCAAGCACGTGGTGAGGTCAGTGCAGGGAAGAGAGGAAGAGAGAGAGAGAGAGAGAGAGAGACAGAGAGAAATTCACAACTAATCTTGGAGGAACATGGTTGGGAGAGGTCACAGCATAGAAACAGAAGTGAATATTTAAGTCTGCAGTAGTGTGGGTTCTGTCTTGATTATATATTTTACTGAGACATGTCTCTTTATTAAACTTCAAATATAAGCCATAACTATTAATTTAACCTGCAGCAGTGTTTTGTAGAGGAATAAGGTGGTGCTATTTTCTGGATCTGTAGATTGTGAAGGAGGAAAAATGGCCTTTAGTAGAGTGATATGCTCTTCTGGTCGGATTTGAGAGTTCACAGAGAGTTTTACGGGTTACTAAGGGTTGTATCTGCAATAAATGCCGTTAGTTGCGAATCCGATCAGACCGAATGGTTTGGTTGGAGAGACAGCTGGATGCAATGAGGAATTTACAAGAGCAAGGGGATGTGATGTATGGCAGTTGTAGGAAGGGGAAAGTCTCAGATACAGTCACATAGATGGGTTAACTCCAGAAAAGGTCAGAGAGGTAGGGCAGGTAGTGCAAGAGTATTCTGTGGCTATCCCCATTTCAAACAAGTATGCTGTTTTGGAAAATGTAGGGGGTAATGGATTCGCAGGGGAACGTAGCACGAACAGCCAAGTTTCTAGTATTGAGACTGGCTCTAGTGCAATGAGGGCTACATCGGGTTCCAAGAGATCAATTGTGATAGGGGATTCTCTAGTCTGAGGTACAGACAGACATTTCTGTGGCCAGCAGCAAAAAATCCAAATGGTGTGTTGCTTCCCTAGTGCCAGGATCAAGGATGTCTCAGAGAGAGTGCAGAATGTTCTCAAAGGGAAAAGGGAGCAGGAGGAGGTCATTGTACACATTGGAACCAACAACATAGGAAAGAAAAAGGCTGAGATTCTGAAGGGAGATTACTGAGGGTTAGGCAGGAATTTCAACGGGAGATCCTGGAGAGTAGTAATATCTGGATAACTCCCGGTAATACGAGTTCGTGAGAGCAGGAATAGAAGAGCAGATGAATGAGGCTGAGAAGCTGGAGTATGGGAGAAGGATTCACATTTTTGGGTTATTGCAAGCTGTTTTGGGGCAGAAGTGACCTGTACAAGAAGGACAGATTGCAACTAAATTGGAAGGGGACTAACATACAGGGAGATTTGCTAGAGCTGCTCTGGAGGATTTAAACTAGTAAGGTGGTGGGGTGGGATACAGGGAGATAGTGAGGAAAGAGGTCAATCTGAGACTGGTACAGTTGAGAACAGAAGCAAGTCAAACAATCAGGGCAGGCAGGGACAAAGCAGAGTACAAGGGAGAACTGATAAATAAAACTACATTTATTTCAGTGCAAGGCGCCTAACAGGAAAGGCAGATGAACTCAGGGCATGGTTAGGAACATGGGACTGGGATTTCATTGCAATTACAGAAACATGGCTCAGGAATGGACAGTACTGGCAGCTTAATGTTCCAGGATCCAAATGCTACAGGAAGGACAGAAAGGGAAGCAAGTGAGGAGGGGAGGGTGGGCGTTTTTAATAGAGTTAAGGAGAATCCAAAGGGTTTTTTCAAATACATGAAGGACAAAAGGGTAACGAGGGAGAGAATAGGGCCCCTCAAAGATCAGTAGGGCGGCCTTTTTGTGGAGCCGCAGAAAATAGGGGAGATATTAAACGAATATTTTGCATTAGTACGTTTACTATGGAAAAGGACATGGAAGATATAGAATGTAGGGAAATAGACGGTGACATCTTGAAACATGCCCATATTACAGGGAAGTGCTGGATGTCTTGAAACGCATAAAAGGTGGATAAATCCCCAGGACCTGATCTGGTGTACCCTAGAACTCCATGTGAAGCTAACGGAGTGATTGCTGGCCCTCTTGCTGAGATATTTGTATCATCGATAGTCACAAGTGAGGTGCCAGAAGACTGGAGGTTGGCTGACGTGGTGCAGTGCTGAAAATGTGTTGCTGGAAAAAGCAGCAGGTCAGGGAGCATACAGGGAACAGGAGAATCGACGTTTCGGGCATAAGACCTTCTTCAGGAATCCTGTTCCCTGGATGCTGCCTGACCTGCTGCGCTTTTCCAGCAACACATTTTCAGCTCTGATCTCCAGCATCTGCAGACCTCACTTTCTCCTCTGACGTGATGCAGTGGTTTAAGGTGGTAAGGATAGGGCAGGAAACAATAGACCAGTGAGCCTGATGTCGGTAGTGGGCAGGTTGTTTATTATTTAAATAGGGAAAAGCTGCAGAAAGCTGCAACACAAAAACTGGGAGGAACTTGTGAAGGAAACATAGAAAGCTCGCAGACAGAGGTCAGTAGATAATGCTAATTGAATGTTTGCCCTAATTGCAAGTGGGTTGGAGTATAAGAGTTGGGAAGTGTTACTGCAGCTACACAAGATGCTGATGAGACCACATGAGGAGTACTGTGAGCAGCTTTGCTTCCTTTAAGGAAAGATTCCATTTCATTGGATGCAGTTCAGAGAAGATTCACTTGGATGATCTGTAGTATGGGGAGATTGTCTTATGAACAAAGGTTTAACAGGCTGGGACACTACTTAATGCAGTTTAGCAAAATGAGAGGTCATCTCATTGAAACAAATGGGATTCTTAACGGGCCTGACAGGGTAAATACTGAAAGGACGTTTCCCCTCATGGGAAACTCTAGAACCAGAGGACAGTCTTAAATTGGCGCCCCTTTATTCTAAGGCAGAGATGAGGAGAATCAGAGGGTTGTCTTTGGAATTCCATGCCATAGAGAGCTGGCGGGGGGTGTGTGTGTGTGCAGAATCATTGAGTCATCCAGCATGGATACAGACCCTTCAGCCCGTCCAGTCCATGCGGCAAACGTAATCCCAAACGAAACTAGCCCCACCTGCATGCTTCCAGCCCATATTCCTCCAAGCCATTCCTATTCATCTACCTATGCAAATGTCTTTTA
>NW_025201864.1:0-3723 GCF_004010195.1 Chiloscyllium plagiosum
GAGTACTGATTCAACTGAGGAATGACGTTACATAGTAATCAGTAATGCTGCTTTGCCCACATTTACTTTAAAGTCATGGGACTTCATAGGGTCCGGAGTTAATTTTGGGGACTCACAGAGCAACTACCTCCAGAATGTATCGCACTGAGCTGCCTTCTCTACTGGATCGGTCCTGACCTTGGGCCAGAACATATCCAGTGATGGTGATGGTGGTGTCTGGGGTATTTCTGAAAGGTATAATTTCCTGAGCATGACTATGTCAAGCTATTGCTTCACTAATCTGTAAGGCAATTGTTCCAATATTGGCACTAAGCCCTCAGATGTAAGAACAAAGAACAGAGAACTGTACAGCACAGAACAGGCCCTTCAGACCACGATGTTGTGCCGACCATTGATCCTCAAGTAAGGTAAACCTAATGTACGAACCCTCAAATGTCTGTGACCATATGCATGTCCAGCAGTCTCTTAAATATCCCCGATGACCTCGCTTCCACAACAGCTGTTGGCAATGCGTTCCGTGCTCTCACAACTCTCTGCGTAAAGAACTCGCCTCTGACATCCACTCTATAATTTCTGCCAAGCGGCTTTAAACTATGACTCCTCCTGTTAACAATTTCTGCCCTGGAAAAAAGTCTCTGGCTACCAACCTTATCTATGCCTCTCATTATCCTGTTCACCTCAATTAGGTCCCCTCTCTTCCTTCTTTTTTTCCAAAGAAAAATGTCCGAGCTCAGTCAACCTCTTTTCGTTAGATAAGCCCTCCATTCCAGGCAGCATCCTGGTAAACCTCCTCTGAATCCTCTCCAAAGCATCCACATTTTTCCTGTAATAGGGCGTCCGGAACTGGATACAGTATTCCAAGTGCGGTCTAACCAAAGTTTTATAGAGCTGCAAGAAGATCTCACGACTCTTACACTCAATCCCCCTGTTAATGAAAGCCAATACATCATATGCTTTCTTAACAACTCTGTCTACTTGGGCGGAAATTTAAGGAATCTATGTACCTGCACACCAAGATCTCGCTGTTCATCCACATTATCAAGAATCCTGACTTTAATCCTATAATCAACATTCATGTTCGACCTTCCAAAATGCATCACTTCGCACTTATCCAGTTTGAACTCCACCTGCCACCTCCCAGCCCATCTCTGCATCCTGTCAATGTTACTCTGCAGCCCACAACAGTCCTTTATACAGTCAACGACACCTCCAACTTTTGTGTCGTCTTCAAACTTGCTAACCCATCCTTCAATCTCCTCATCGAAGTAATTAATACAAATTACAAAGGGTGGAGGCCCAAGAACAGAGTACTGTGGAACACCACTCACCACTGACTTACAGGCAGAATACGTTCCTTACACTGCCACTCGCTGTCTTCTGTCGACCAGCCAACTCTGTATCCAGACAGCTAAATTCCCCTTTATCCCATTCCAACTGACTTTCTGAACGAGCCTACCATGGGGAACCTTTTCAAATGCCTTGTTGAAGTCCATACACACCACATCTACCGCTCGACCCTCATCAACTTGTCTAGTAACATCCTCAAAGAAGTCAATAAGATTTGTGAGGCATGACCTGCCCCTCACAAAGCCGTGTTGACTGCATTTAATCAAGCCGTGCTCTTCCAGATGGTCATAAATCCTATCTCTCAGAATTCTTTCTAACACCTTGCAGACGACAGATGTGAGACTGACTGGTCTGTAATTGCCGGGGATTTCTCTATTTCCTTTCTTGAAGAGAGGAAATAATTTGCCTCCCTCCAGTGCTCAGGTACGAATCCTGTGGAGATCAAGGATTCAAAGATTTTCGCAAGCGGCGAAACAATCACATTTCTCGCTTCCCAAAGCAGCCGGGGCCAAATCTGGTCTGGCCCTGGCGACTTGACGATCTTAATGTTTGTCAAAATTTTCAGCACATCAGCTTCCTCAATCTCTATCCTTTCCAGCATGTTTACCTGCTCCTCAATGGTTTCATTCACTACAAGGTCCTTTTCTTTAGTTAAGACAGAAGCAAACAACTCATTTATGGCTTCCCCTACCTCCTCAGACTCAAGGAGTTCCCTATGCTATCCCTAATCGGCCCTTTTATCTGTTGCTGATTTTATTAAGCAGGAGAATGTATCCTGTGTTGTAACATTACAAACCACCAGCAATGTGTTTTACTCTGCACTGGTCTGTGGAACAACTGAACCAGCCACTCAGTTCAAGATCAGCATAACATGTTGGCCTGACCAGGGCTGCATCCATCCTGTGAGAGAAGACTAAACGTAAAGATAGCTCCCTCTGCCTGTTTCCTGTATTCCTACAGCTCATTTCTCTTCAGATAGGTGATCATCCCCTAATTTAGGTGTATTCAATCTCATTGAAGTTCTCCCTAACAGTGATGCACATCTCCAGACGCATCTCTGTTGCTAGCTTTATTGATGCTGACGTACAGGGACTTGTAAATTCCATGTCAGACGTAGTGCATAGAGAAGGAATGGCTTTTTGTGGCACAGGAAAGTAATGGCGATATATAAGTGAGAGAAAAGGATTATTGCGATCATCCCTGAGAGTGTTGTTGAGGCAGTATTTGGAGTACTGTGGATAGTCTTTCTCTCAAGTTTCACCAGACTAATCCCTGGGATGATGGCACCATGAGCAGTGAGTGAAGCTCAGTGAGAGAATAAGAGGTGATTGCATTGAACCTGAAGGGCGATGGACAATCACTCATGATGTTCAAAACAGCCACTGATACGGAGAAAAATTCCATGTATTTTTGTCATCCAGGTTACATGATTTTCGATAGTTTAAGAGCCTCTGAGAACGTTCTACCCAACTGCATTCACTCTCTTTTTCGATTAAGACAGAGAGAGAGAGAGGGAGAGGTTCAGGCGATTGAATGAACTCTCCCAAAATTAATAGAGTTCAATTGGTGTGTGATCCTGCAATGAACGTCATGTTATCCATAATCTCGACAGCAGCCACAATACCTTTATTATTAAAGAGTTAACTCTTCCCAACAATTTCTGACCTCCATGGAGAACATGGCTGTGTCTTCTCTGAGTTGGAAGATGCCTCCTTGACACAAAACATTTGCTAAATTCACTTGTCTGTCAAATGTCACCAAATACAACTTTAAATAAATGTAAACAACCAAGCACCACAAACATCTGGGGAAGGGAATTTCCACTTGAACATCCATTTGAGAAGTTTTCATTTGTGTTCCAGACAAAGTTGGAGGGTCACTGTTTCCTTTTTCAGTCCCACTCCTCCATTGGTTACACCAACCTTAAATGCAACCAGTTCGTGATGTAGCCAAAGATATAGGTCTCAGAGTCGGTCATTTTCTAGAAAGATGTGAGACACAGAAAGTTGAACTCATAACAAATGTTAAAATGATAGAGTTTGTCAAACGTTATTGTGCCTTTGAAGTTATTCTGCTCACACAATGTACTGGTAGCGGGATTTCTTTCTGGAACAGTTGGATTTGGCAGATTTTGTTTTGTTTCAGACAGTGGAGAGATTCCAATGAATCCTCACCAGGAATCCTTCACAAGTGGTAAGGATAACTCAGGGATTTTCTGGTCTCACACTTTGCTATCGGTCGGAACAAAGTAGGAGAGAGGGTTCAATTGGCTGCTACTTCTCAGTTTATTGTTCCCAATAAACACTGACCCTTCTGTCCAGCAAAGATCAGTCGAGCTGAGCCTTGTAAATCTTCAATAACCGAGTCTGTACTGCT
>NW_025201864.1:3825-7402 GCF_004010195.1 Chiloscyllium plagiosum
AGAATCCTTGATCCACTTACAAATCAAAAACATATCGATTTGTGTCTTAATGACACTAGTGTCTGTGCCTCTGTGTATGAGTGTGTGCGTATGTATGTGTGCGTGTGTGTGTCTGGATGTGTGTGTATATATACGTGTGCGTGTGTGTCCATGTGCTTGCTATCTGTGTGTTTGCGTTTCTACATCTGTCTGTCTGTGTCTCAGTCTCTGTTTCTATCTGTGTTTGTGTCTATTTGTATGTGATATATATATGTCGCTGTGAGTTTCTACGTGTGTCTATGCCTATCTCCTTGTAAGTATTGTGTGTGTTCGTATATTGGGGTGTTTAGTAATACCTCTGTGTATTTTTGTGTCTGCGTTTTTGTGCCGTGAGGTATCTGTGCTTTTTATTGGAAGTGAAAGGACTGCTGTTGGAACTGCCAGTGGGTTTAAAGTGAGAATTGTCTTTCACTGAAAATTGCTCCTGAAACGGTCGGTGGGACATGGACGTTTGAGAATCTCCACACGAGGCATCCTGCTCCTCTTTGGCTCTTTCAGAGTCCGCCCCACATGGCGGGGGGAGGGGATGAGGGAACGGATATCGGTTACTCCACTACCCGGCTTGGGCCTTTCTGTCCTATTCCAGGCTGTTTCTCCTGGAATAGGAAAAAGGGAGGGACGGAAGTAGAGTGGGAATGCGTGATCCTGATGTTAGTGCTTGTGTAGTTGGGGGGAGTTGTGAGGTGTCTGGAATGAGTCAGTCGACAGTTTAGGATCCATATAGTATTGTTAGATTGGGAGGTATTGCGTCGGTGACAGAGAAATTGAGGAAGAAAGTCACTGAATTTATTAGTGAGAGTGGTAGTGCTGAGCCTTATTTGGAGATAGAGTGTGAACCTTGTTCGGGGTAGTTGCCATAACAGATGTGCAGTGCGTGTGAGGGAGCAGAGAGTATCTGGTAACTGTTATCCTGACAGAGCGAGGAGGATATTGTTGCTTGTCCTGCAGTGTGGTACATTTCTTCAGATCATCTCAGCGTCGACGTGAGCCTCCCCGAATATCTTGCCCAATTTCATCACTAATAGTGACACAGACCTGTCCCTCAGCTTCCACAGAATCAGTTTAGGTAGAGCTTACAGAGAGCAAGGAGAAGCAAATATTGGTGTGTTATATATCGAAACCAAAATAGTATCAGAAAATCTGAGCATCATATGCTCAGGAAATTAGATAGGCAAGTATTTTGGATACCGCAGTCTTATTGGATGTTCTCAAGTTGCATCTAATCTGCATTAACTAAGTGACTGCTCAGGCTGCGAAAAATAAATTCAATAAATGTACATGAGGTAGGTTGATGATTATGTTGTGAAACAAACTAGAGAGCAGGTTATTTCGGAATTGATGTTGTGTGATCAGAAGGACGAATTATTAATCTTGGTCTGAAGCAACATTTAAGGAGTAGTGACATTAATAATTTGCATTTTACACGGTGTCTGCACATCGTGCTTGAACATTCTGGTCAAACATCATGGAAGACTGGAGGCTCGAGGTTCAAGTTCGCATCAGTGAATTGGGAAAGTGCAATATAACATTCAGTGGGAGATAAGTAAAACGCCTTTAGGTTCTCCCTAATCCTTCTTGCCAAGCCTTTTTCGTGCCCCCTCCTAACTCTTCTCAGTCCATTTCTGAGCTCCTTTCTAGCAAGCCTGTAATCCTTTAAAGCTGTGCTAGTTCCTTGCTTCCTCCACCATATGTAAGTTGCCTTCTTCCTTTTGACCAGAACTTCCTCTGTTCTCATTGTTAGAGTCATAGTGTCCAAAAGCACGAAGACAGTCTCTTCGGTCCAAACTGGTCCATTCTGACCAAAATGTCCATCCACGCTAACCCCATTTCCCTGCTATTGCTGGTATCTTTCTAATCCTTTCCTGTCATTGTATTTGTCGAAATGCCTTTTAAATGTTGTGAATGTCTCCAGCTCAACCTCTTCCGCTGCCATCTCATTCCATATGCGTACCAGCCCCTGTGTGTAAAACAGTTGCTCCTCAGGTTCCCTTTTATTCTTTCCTCTCTGACTTTAAACTGATGCCCTCTAGTCTGTGATTGCCCAAACCTGGGGAAAAAAGACTGAGTGCATTCACTCTGTCCATCCTTCCCATGGTCTTATACACTTCTACCAGATCCCCCCTCAGTCTCATACACGCAAAAGTAAAAACTCCTAGCTTGCCCAACCTCTCCCCATAACTCAGACCATTGAGTCGTTTGCAACAACCTTGTGAATTTCTTCTGCACTATTTCCAGTTTAATAACACCCTTCCTATAGCAAAGTGAACAAAATTGAACATAATGCTACCACTGTGGCCTCACCAGCATCCTGTATAACTGCAACACAACTCCCTAATTTTGATAATCAGTGAAATACACTGATTAAGGCAAATGTGCCAAAAGCTTTCTTCACTGCCTGTCTACCTCTGAATCAACTTTAAGAGAACCATGCACCTGAATTCAAAGGTCCCTCTGTTCCACTACACTCCTTATGACACACCATTCACCATGAAACTCCAACCTTGATTTGATTTTCTAAAATGCTAAAACTTACAATGATCTATATTAAACTCCATTTGCCATTGCTCAGCCCACTTCCCCAGCTGATCAAGGTACTGCTGTAATTTATGAAATTTCTGATAACTTTCCTGACTCTCCATGATGATGCCGATTTTAGTGTCATTTTCAAACTTACAAATCATGCCTGTACATTCTCATCTAAATCATAGATATATATAATATGTAGTGGTCCCAGCACCAATCCGTGAGGCATTCCAATAGCCACAGGCCTCCAGTCTGACAAGCATTCTTCCAGTATTACTCTCTCCGTCTTACTATCAACGCAAATTTGTATCTAATTTGCCATCCCCCACTCAATTCCATGTGATATAATCTTCCAAAATAGAGTACCTTGTGGAACCTTATTGAAGGCATTACTGGAATCCATCTAGACTACGTATACCACCCTGCCGTCCTCAACGTTGCTGGCCACGTCATCAATGAACTCCAACAAATGTGTGGGTCATGCTCTGCCATGCACAAAACCGTGCTGGCTTTGATGAACGGCTTTTGCCCGAAACATCGATTTTCCTGCTTCTCGGATGTTGCCTGACCTGCTCTGATTTTCCAGCACCATTATAATCTTTCTCCGAATCACACACTGTCATTTCAAATGCATGTATATTTTATCTCTCAGAATCTTTTCGAGTAACTTACCAACTAGATTTTAGGTTTACCGGCCTAGAGTTCCCAGGTTTTTCTTTGTAGCCTTTCTTGAATACGGGCTGAGCATTCGCTGTCCTCAGTCGTCCCGGACCTCACTCATTCGCCAAAGATGATGGAAAGGAACCAACCCGGGCTCCCACAATTTCTTCTCAATCCTCCTGCCGTGTTCCTAAATATATCTGGTCGGGACCAAGAGATTTTCAGAAATATTGCAAAGTCTGAAAAATATATCTATTTATTTCAGATATAAACGTCAAAGGAAGGGAAAGTGACTCAATGATGGTTAACATAACAAATTAGGAAATATATTAATCATAGGAAGTGACTTCGGAAG
>NW_025201865.1:0-1060 GCF_004010195.1 Chiloscyllium plagiosum
GGTCAGGCAGCATCCAAAGAGCAGGAAAATCGAAGGACTCCTCCTTCTCCAAGGTAGGAGTCAACGGAAGCATAAAGGAAGATGGCTGAAGTTGTTGGAGACCAATCATCTCAGTTTCAGGACATAGTAAAGACATTCTTCAGAAAATGTCCTCGGCCTAGCTCTCATCAGAAGCTTCAGGAATGACCTTCCCATTATTTTAACATCAGAAGTCAGGGTATTCACTGGTGATTACACAATGTCCCAACAACTTTTGTGATTCCTCACTCACTGAAGCAGCTAACGTTCATATGCAGCAACACCTGGGCACTATCTAGACAGTGGCTGATAAATGGCAAGCCACACTTGCACCACACAACTGTAAGGCAATTGCCATCTCGAACAAGAGAATGTAACTGTTTCCTCTTGACATTCAATGGTGCTACCATCACTGAATCCCCCATTATCTACATCCTGGACATTACCATTGACCAGAAGCTCAACTGGACTCACCTTTTAAACACAGTGGCCACAAGAGCAGCGAGGAATACTGCGGCAAGTAACTCAGCTACTGACCCCCAGTGCCTGTCCACCATCTAAAAGGCACAAGTCTGTTTTATTCATTTAGGGGCATCACTGACTGGGCCAGCATTTATTGTTCATTCTTAGTCATCCTTCAGAAGGTGGTGGTGAGCTGCCTTTTTGAACTACTGCAGTCCATGTGCTGTAGGTAGGCCCACATAGTATTAGGGAATGAATTAGGAGAAAGTGAGGACTGAAGATGCTGGAGATCAGAGCTGAAAAATGTGTTCCTGAAGAAGGGCTTATGCCCGAAACGTTGATTCTCCTGCTCCTTTGATGCTGCCTGACCTGCTGCGCTTTTCCAGCAACACATTTTTCAGCATTAGGGAATGAATTCCAGGATTTAGACAATAGACAATAGACAATAGGTGCAGGAGTAGGCCATTCAGCCCTTCGAGCCTGCACCGCCATTCAATATAATCATGGCTGATCATTCCTAATCAGTATCCTGTTCCTGCCTTATCTCCATAACCCTTGATTCCATTATCTTTGAGAGCTC
>NW_025201865.1:1565-7403 GCF_004010195.1 Chiloscyllium plagiosum
CTTTATCTAAATTGATTCCATTGAGGTAGTAGTCTGCCTTCCTGTTCTTGCCACCAAAGTGGATAACCATACATTTGTCCACATTAAACTGCATCTGCCATGCATCTGACCACTTACCTAACTTGTCCAGGTCACCCTGTAATCTCCTAACATCCTCATCACATTTCACCCTGCCGCCCAGCTTTGTATCATCAGCAAATTTGCTAATGTTATTGCTGTTACCATCTTCTATATCATTAACATATATTGTAAAAAGCTGTGGTCCCAGCACGGATCCCTGTGGTACCCCACTGGTCACTGCCTGCCATTCTGAAATGGAACTGTTTATCACTACTCTTTGTTTCCTATTAGCCAACCAATTTTCAATCCAATCTAGTACTTCGCCCCCAATACCATGCGCCCTAATTTTACTCACTAACCTCCTGTGTGGGACTTTATCAAAAGCTTTCTGAAAGTCCAGGTACACTACATCTACTGGATTTCCCTCGTCCAACTTCAGAGTTACACCCTCGAGATGACTGATTTAGGTGCAGTCACAGTGAAAAAACAACAATGTATTTCCAACTCAGGATGGTGAGTGGCTTGGAGGGGGACTTGACGACGGTGGTGTTCCCATGTATCTGTTGCCTTTGCTATTTGAGGTGGAAGTGGCTGTGGGTTTGGAAGGTACTGTCGAAGAAGCTTTGGTGAATGTCTGCTGTGCATCTTGTAGATAGTACACACTGCTGCTACTGAGCATCGGTGGTGGAGACAGTGGCAAAATTGCGGCTATAGTGAAAATTGAGCAGGCTGCTTTGTCCTTCTTGAGTGCTGTTGGAGGTACACCCATCCAGGCAAGTGGGGACTATTCCATTGCACTCTGATTTGTGGCTTGTAGATGGTGGACAAGCTTTGGTGAGTGAGGAGATGAGTTGCTCACTGCATTCCTGGCCTCTGAACTGCTCTGAAAGCCATTGTTTTTATGTGGGGAGTTTCTGGTCAAAGGTAACCCCCAGAATGTTGTTCTGGGGAATTTAGTAATTTAGTAACCTTTGAATGTCAAGGGGCATTGGTTAGATTGTCTCTTATTGGTGAAAGTCATAGCCTGGCATTTGTGCTACAAGTGGCATTTGCCACTTGTCAGCCCAAGCCTGGATGTTGGCCAGGTCTCGCTGAATTTGAACATGGACTGCTTCAGTATCTGAGGAGTCGGGAATAGGGCTGAACATTGTGCAATCATCAGCAAACATCCCCACTGCGGACCTTATGGTGGAGGGAAGGTCATTGATGAAGCAGCTGAAGATGGTTGGGCCTAGGACACTACTCTGAGGAACTCCTATAGAGATGTCCTGAAACCGAGATGACTGACCTCCAACAACCACAAACATCTTCCTAAGTGCCAGGTATGACTACAACCAGCAGAGAGCTTGCTCCCTGATTCCCATTGATTCCAGTTTTGCCAGGGTTCCTTGACTTCACACTCAGTCAAATGCGGTCTTGATGTCAAGGGCTTTCACTCTCACCTCACCTCTGGAATTCAGCTCTTTTATCCATGTTTGAGCCAAAGCTGTCATGAGGTCATCAGCTCAGTAGCCCTGGCAGAACCCAAAGTGGGCGGCACAGAGCAGGTTACTGCTGAGCAGGTGCCCCAAACACTAGCTGAGTTTCTGGATTAGTATTCTAGTGATAACACCACCAGGCCATCACCTTGCCATACCACTCAGGCATTCCTATTTAGGGACCTTACAGTCTGCAGTGGGAGAATTGATCATGGACAACAAGGAAATGGCAAGATCAATTAAACAGTTACGTTAGTGGTTATTTCAGTCTTGACAGAAGAAGAAATAAAATCTTTCTCAGAAATGATAAGAAGCAATCATCTTTTTGGAGAGAAGAATTCAATATTTGTACAGAAAAATAAAGAGAAATGAGAGGGACTGAATGCTGATAAATCCCCAGATCCTGATCACCAACATCCAGCATACTAAAGGAGATGGCCATGGAAATAATGGATGCATTGGCTTCATCTTCCAAAATACTGCAGATTCTGGAACAATCCCAGCAGATTGAACAAAGGCAAATATAACTCCAGTAGTTAAAAAGGAGAGGGGGGGATCAGAATGGGCATTACAGACCGGTTAACCTAACAATAGTAGCAGCAAAAATGCTGGAGTCTATTGTAAAGGCTGTGATAACAGGATACTTAGAAAATACCAATGAGATTACAAAAAGTCAACATGGATTTGTGAAAGTGAAATCATGCTCATCAAATCCCTAGGAGTATTTTGTAAACTAGTTGAGGAAGAGCTATTGGATGTGATATACACTGATTTTCAGAAAGCTTTTCAGAAAACATTGTAAAGTCTTATACAAGAGAAACAAGGATGATATTAGTGAAGAAAAACATTCTTACACAGGAGTAGTTAGGGTCTAAAGTGTACTGCCTGGAGATGTGGTGGAAGCATGCTCAATTGAGGTCTTCAAGAGGACATTGGATGGTTATTTGGAAAGAAATGGAGTGCAGGAATATGGGGAAAGGCAGGAGATTGGCACTAGTAACATAGCAGGCAAGATTAGATTAGATTAGATTACTTACAGTGTGGAAACAGGCCCTTCAGCCCAACAAATCCACACCGACCCTCCAAAGAGCAACCCATCCAGACCCATTCCCCTACACCTAACACTACGGGCAATTTAGCATGGCCAATTCACCTAACCTGCACATCTTTTCGGACTGTGGGAGGAAACCGGAGCACCTGGAGGAAACCCACGCAGATACGGGGAAAATGTGCAAACTCCACACAGACAGTCGCCCAAGATGGGAATTGAACCCAGGTTTCTGGCACTGGAACGAATGTTTAGATCAGAGTGGTGCTGGAAAAGCACAGCAGGTCAGGCAGCATCGGAGGAGCAGGAAAATCGATGTTTCAGGCAAAAGCCCTTCATCAGGAATGCAGATGCATTCGCTGGCTTTCAGCATCTGCAGTCCTCACTTTTGCTTAGATGGTACGAATGGCCTACTTGTGCACTGTAACAATTTTGTGGACAATTCTTTGGATGAAATCCCACATAAAAGGTTGGAGCACAAAATGAAAGCACATGGGATTGGTGGTAATATGCCAGCATGGATTGAGAATTGGTGACAGGAAACAGAGAGTAGGAATGGAAAATAGTAAAGAGTGAGGTACGGCAGGGATCAGTGCTTGGGCACCAGTTATTCACAATATGTATCAATGGCTTGGATGAGGGAATATTATGTAAAATTTTCCAGTTCGCAAGCAACACAATGCTAGGTGCAGTAATGAGTGCTGAGGAGGATATAAAGAGGTGTAAGAGATGTAAAGTCTCAGAATTACATGGAGTCACAGAGTCATAGAGATGTACAGCACGGAAGTTGAACCCTTCAGTTCAACTTATCCATGTCAACCAGATATCTCAACCCAATCTTATACAACTTACACAAGCTGAGTGGGTTAACAAATACACAGCAGCTGCAGTATAATATGAATAAGTGTGAACTTGTCCATTTTGGTAAAATAGACAAATAGGCAGAGTATTATTAAAATAGTGATAACAACAGTTGATGAATAAGGTGCCCTTGTGCATGGTCACTGAAAGCAAGCATGTAGGTGCTTCAAGCAGTGAGAGGCAAATGGTATGTTGGCCTTTATTGCAAGAAGCTTTGTTTGGAGGAACAAGGAAGTCTTACTGGAGCTGTGCAGGGCTTTGAGACCATATCTACAGTGTTGCATGCAGTTTTTGCCTCTTTACCTAAGAAAAAATAGACTTGCCATTGAGGGAGTGCAGTGAATTTTCAGCGGGCTGATTCCCGGGCGGGCAGGTTTCTCACATGAAGATTGTCAACTAGGCCTGTATTCACTGGAGTTTAGGAGAATGAGCGAGGATCTAATTGGAATGTATATAATTCCAACGGTGCTGGACAGACTAGCTGCAGGAAAGATGTTTCCCCCTGGCTCAAGGTCTCCAGAACAATGGGGCACAGTCTCAGGATGCAGGGTCAGCCATTTTGGACTGAGGTAAAGTAAAATTGTTTCAATCAGTGGTTGGTGGACCTGTGGAATTCTCTACCAGTGAAGCCTGTGGAAACCAAGTCACTGAGTATATTTAAGAAATAAATAGATACATTTCTAGAGGCTAAAGTTTTCAGAAAGGACTGTGAGAGAGCAAATGTAGGATGCTGAGATAGAGGATGTTGCCATGTTGAAGATTGGGTCAAAGGCCTACTCCAGCTCCTCGTTTTTAATCTTTCGATGTTTGCCATCAGCAAATTTTATATATCTACTTAACACAGATGTTGAAAGAACACTATGATTTTTAATGTCTTGATGATTTCTGTTCAGGGCTTTGCTCATTGAAGACTACCTGGAGATGAATCTTCAATCCAGAGGGTTGACAGCCTTAACCAGATGGTACCTCTCAGGTTTTTCAGTGTCTGAACACTGCCACTAAGCCCAATCGTTATGATTGATCAGTCCTGTGCATTTGATACACTCACTTCAATGCAAGTTACAGATTTTATTTACTGTGATTTCATGAACCTACAAGCATAGATGTTAGGAGATAAAGGGGTACGGCCATGCTAAGCATGGATAAATAAGCAAGTCCTTTTAAACGCTTGGCAATGTGCTGCAGTGGATTGCCATAGTCCTCTGTAGATGGCAGTTTCCCCTCTTCTATGGCTTTAAGCAATTACAAGCGAGTTTTTAAAAATCTAAAAGAAGTGAAAACACAGAGGTGCAATGTATTAACAGACAAGCAAGGAGCAACAGTAGGCCATTCAGCCCTTTCAGCCTGTTCCGCCATTCAGTAAGATCTGATTTTAACCTCATTTCTACATTCCTGCATAACAGCCCCTCTTCGATGATCTTTCATCCTCTTGGTCATCAAGAATCTATCTAACACTGTCTTAAAAATGTTTAAAGATTCTGCATTGCCTCTTCCTTTTGAGGAAGACTCTGAGCCCTCTGAGAGAAAAAAAAGTTGCTCATCTGTTAGGCAGCCACATGAATAGGTCAGGAACAGAGAGATACAGACCATGTGCAGACAAATGGAATTAGTTTAGAATGGCATCATGGTCAGCACAGACCTGATGGGCCATAGGGCCTGTTTCTATGCTGTACTGTTCTCTGTTCTTCATGTGACTTAACTGGGCGACCTTTTACCTTTAAACCATGACTCACTACGGTAGTAAAAAGGTGAATGATAATCAAAGGGTCAGAAAACATCAGCAGGAAAATATAAGAAAAAGCAGCAGGAAAATATTAGAACCAAAATAAGTAATAATTGTAAGAAGTTAAAACTTAAGGCTCTTTATCTGAATGCATGCAGTATTTGTAACAAAATAGATGAGTTGATGGCAGAAATATAAAATAAACAAATGTGACTTGATAGCTATTACAAAAATGTGGCTGCAGGGTGACCAAGGCTGGGTCAGAATCTCTTCTCCTGAGTTGAAGTGACTCAAACTGGGGGTATCCATTTAAGGTGAGAGGGGGAAAGTTCAAAGAAGATGTGAGGGGCAAGTCTTTTACACAGTGAGTGGTAGGAGTGTGGAACATGCTGCCAGGGGTGGTGGTGGAGGTATAGACGATAGGGGCATTTAAGAGACATTTAGATAAGCACATGAATATGCAAGGATTGGAGGAATATGGACGAAGGACAGGCAGGAGGGATTAATTTAATTTGGCCACATTTTCATCATAACATCATGGGCCGAAGGGTTTGTGCCTGTGCTGCACTGTTTACATTCTATGTTCGAACTCAATATTGAAGGTTACTTGATATTCCAGGAGAATAGATAAGAAGGAAATTGAAACTTTATTGCTGGAACAGCACAGC
>NW_025201866.1:0-7403 GCF_004010195.1 Chiloscyllium plagiosum
AGAGACTGCATTGTGAGCAGCAATGATAGGAGGCTAGATTGAAAGTTTACAAGTGAAATGTTACTTCACCTGGAAGGTATGTTTGGGGCCTTGGACAGTGAGAAGGGAAGAGGTGAATGAGTAAGTGTTGCAGCTTCTGCAATTGCATGGGAAGGTGCCATGGCGGAGTGGGGAAGTGTTCGGGGTGATTGAGGGTGTCACGGAGGGAATCGTTCCTGTGAAATACAGTGGGCGGGAGGGGAAAATGTGTTTGATGGTGCTGTCATGCTGGAGATGGTGAAAATGGCATAAGATGATTATGTGAATGTGGATTCTAGTTCAGGAGGCAGTGTGGACAAAGGGAGATCTATCATTGTTCTGGGGAGGAGGGGATGGAGTGAGGGCAACACCGAGGGAGATGGGACAGTCACAGCTGAAGGCCCTGTCCACAAAAGTTTGGGGATTTCTGGTTTGAAGGAAAAAAAGGTCACGTCAGACGCAGCTCACTGGGAATGTGGCATCACCAAACAGAAACAACAGACATGGAGAAACTGGGAGAATAGAGTCAGCCTCCCTGATCATGGGCTCAGCCACATGCAGAAGCACCCCCTGAACGATTGAAAAGAACCAAGCATCTAAATTGAGGATTTCTGCCCCACACTGGTCTGAAGCGGAATGTGAATATAGACCCAGAGGAAGGTCAGTGAGTATACGTGAGCAAACATTCAAACAGATATTCCAAACCGCTCAGTACTTATTATTTCTGTTCAAAAAGAAGAACTCGATAAGAAGGTGAACCACCCATGGTCTAAAGCTCTCAAGCATACTATTGATGAGCAGTAGTGGAAGGCCAGATTTATAATGGCTATTTCAGGGACCATAAGCAGATGGACTTCAGCTGTGCTTCCTAATTTACCCCCTCCCCCACCGCCCAGAAAACCCTGCCAATGCTGCTTCATCCTCTTCCCTGCTTTTCTCCCCTTTCCGATTCCAGGTTCTCCCTCTCCAGTTGCAGAGTAAATTTTCTCACGTTATGGTCCCTAGCCACTTCACCTGAAACTCGTTGGTCAAGTCTATCTACTGTGCAGTAACACCAAGCTGCGTTTTGTGCTGCCATTTTGCCTCTGGTCTCAGTGTGTCTCGGCCTCTCCATCATGCTGCTTCACACCATCCACTCACATCCCGCTCCGGAAAGTTTCCTTCTTTGAGGAAACTTTATTAAAAACACCTCTCCCCCTTTGCACTAAATTCACAGTGTGATCCAAATTTCAAAAAGCATACTCAGCCTTCATCTCACTCTGCTAAAGGCAACTGCAAGCTGACCGTGTGGTACAAGAATTCCCCTTCTTATATGGTTCAGGCTAGTGATGCGCTTTCACTGTCGAGATCATCGCCCCATCTGGACAAAGCAATTTAGGTGTTTGACCTCTTATTGGTACTCGTAACATTTCCTGCTGCCTTAGTACTGTAACATGGAGAGAACCAAATCACAGTATGAAGCATGGGCTGAGTGTCGTTTACCTGTCATTTGAATACTGTTTCAAATTTGCAGTGCTAAACTTTAAATGCTTGTTCGTAAAGTTAATGCCAGATAGCGTGTTGGAGGTTGAGGGATGATATTGTAGAAGTTTATAAAATCATGAGAAGTATGAATAGAGTGACTAGCCAAGGTATTTCCCACGGGATGGGGGAGTTCCACCATAGAAGGCACAGGTTAAAGGTGAAAGATGGAAGGTTTGAAATGGACGAAGGGCCAATGTTTTCACACAGAGGGTGATGTATGTATATGGAATGAGCTGTCAGAGGAAGAGTGGGAGATGCAAATACAGCGACAACATTTAAAACTCATTAGGACAAACATATGAATAGGAAACGTTGAGAGGCATATGGACAAAATGCAATCAGATGGGACTAGTTTAGTTTGGAAAACCTGGTCAGCATGGACAAGCTGGACCAAAGGGTCTGTTTGTGCGCTATATGACTGTATGAATCTAGAAAGCGAGGACAAGGAGAGAAAAGACATGATGGAATAAATTGGCAAGAAATACAAAAAAAAACAAGCAGCACGAGCTTTTCCGAGCATATAAAAAAAGTTCAAGATGAGTGTGTGACCTTAGGTAGAAATTAAGGCAGGGAAGTATACTGAGGATAATTGGAGGGTGTGACTGAAGAATTGGCTGCAGGGAGCAGACAGATAATTTATAACCATGTTTTACATCTTTCCTCACAGGGGAAGGCACAGTAAGTATTTCAATGATGCAAACAAAATGTTAATAGAAGGGAAATTCTTGAACCGTCTCTAACAAAAGGAACAATGATTTTTCTAATAGATAAGAGTAGGCAGGCCAGCAGTAATTCATAGCTGACTTTAAAAGAAGTGGTCACAGTCTTGGGGTCATGGCGCCCGCTCTATCAGATGTTAGTTCTGCTGTTTGTTAATGTAAGCAGTAAGTGCTGTAGCTTGATTGGGTTGTCATCAGGTTAAGGTACACATGATTCTGTCTGAGGCATGTTCACCCACACTCATCACTGAACCGGAGATCGGCTTCATGGTAATGGTAGACTGAGAGATTATATTGTGGTTGAATATAATTCTGCTGCTGCTGCTATGATGTGCAGCATCACATGAATGCCCAGTATGAGCTGCAATATCGGCAATACAATACTGCTGCATGTCCTCAATTCGCACGGGGACCCGGTCACCCTTCTCCCCTGTACACAGTGCCCTATCCCGGTTTCTGATGTGGGAACGCTTCCTTTTTTTAAATTCGCATCCAGTTAGGGTATCTTCATGATGCCATGCCTCCAATGTGTCGCATTCCTGAAAAGCATTTAACGTTTTCACCTATACCTTTTCCCCTCCAGTAATGCCATCTTCTGTTTAAAGCGAATGTGTTTCCCTCTGTTTCTCTCCATGACCATGATTAAGAGCTCGGCATTTTCGGTGATGACAGCCTTATGTAGTTTCAGAACAAATGAATTTGTATACCTTGCATCACCATTCACTTCCTGGTGTATGACGCTCCATGCTGGATAGGGCGTGTGAGCAGCTTTGACATACATGTTTGAAACTTGGTCAAAAACAAAAATTGCGGAAGACACTGACAAGTCTGACAGCATCTGTGGAGTGAAAGCAGAGTTAATATTTCGGGTTCTGTGACTGTTCGTCAAAGCATAGATTAAGTCCAACAATTTTTGTTTTTGTTTCAGATTTCCTGTATCCAATGATCTTTGCTATATTGAAAATATGTTCAGTAACTTTTCATTTTTGAAGGAACTCAGGAGTCTGGCAATATCTGCAAAGACAGGGAAACAATGTTAATGTTCCAAGTCCAGTGCAAATCTTCTTCAGACGTGTAAAGGATTGGAAAATAAGCGTTTTAGTATCTTGGCAGAGGTGGGAAAGTGTTTGGAGGCCCAGTGTGAAAGACAAATGGGCTTGAAATTGTGGTGAAAGAGACACAGATATGTAATGTGTGTAGATTAATGTGTAAATATTATAAATTAATTTTCTCTGTTGAATGCAACGTAAACAAGACACGAACTTAGGGAGCCCAGGAGGGAGAGTGTACGGAAAATGAAGAATAGCCATAATGGGTTCAGGCTGTGAATTTATGGAATTGAATATTAACTCCTACAGACTGTAACGTACCAATGTGTAAAGTGAGGTGTTACTCGAACTTGAGTTGTGCTTCATTGGAACATAGCAGCAGCCTGCATTTTCTTAGAATCCCTACAGTGTGAAAACAGCCCCTTCAGCCCAACAGATTTATACTGACCCTCCAAAGCGTATGTGAACCAATCCCATTATTTCCCCTAATACTATACATAGACCCTTGACTATTGCACCTAGTATCAACATCCCTGAACATAATCGGCAATTCAGCATGGCCAGTTCACCTAACCTGCACAACTTTGAACTGTGACAGGAAACGAGAACACCCAGAGGAAATTGAACCCAGCTCCCTGATGCTGTGAGGCAGCAGTGCAAACCACTGAGACACCGTGCCATCCAGACCGAAATACTATAAGGCCACAACTCTATACGAGTAGCAATCAAGCCATTTGTAACATCACGTCTGCTCCGCCATTCGATCACGAATGATAGATTTTCCAACCCATTTCCCTGCTTCCAGTCAGTTATCTTTGATCCCCTTGTTAATCAAGAACTTATCTGAGTCTGTTTTAAAGATACTAAATAGAACACAAAACAGTACAGCACAGAACAGGCCCTTTAGGCCACGATGTTGTCCTGAGATTTAATCCTAATGTAAAATGTAGTAATTTAACCTACGTACTCCACTCCTCAACTCACTGCTATCCATGTGCATGTCCAGCAGTCGCTTAAATGTCCCCAATGACTCTGCTTCCACCAACAGAGCTGGCTATGCATTCCATGCATACACAACTCTCTGCATAAAGAACCTACTTCTGACGTCTCCCTTTTACATTCCTCCTAATATCTTCAAACTATGACTTCTCGTAGTAGTTAATCCTACCGTGGGGAAAAGTCTCTGGGTATTGACTCTATCTATTCCTCTCATTATTTTGTACACCTCGATCAGATCTCCCTCACTCCTCCTTGTCTCCAGAGAGAAAGGTCCAAGCTTGTTCAACCTTTCTTCATAAAGCAAGCCGTCCAGTCCAGTCAGCATCTTGGTAAACTTTCTTTGCACCCTCTCCAAAACCTCTGTATCTTTCCTATGGTAGGGTGTCCACAACTGGACACAATATTCCAAGTGTGGTCTCACCAGGGACTTGTAGAGCTGCGGCAAAACTTTGCGGCTCTTAAACTCAATCCCCCTGTTAATGAAAGCCAAAACACCATATGATTTATTGACACCCTATCCACTTGGGTGGCAACTTTGAGAGATCTAGACACTTGCGCACCCAGATCCCTCTGTTCCACCACATTGCCAAGAATCCTGTATTTAATGCTATATTCAGGATTCGAATTTGACCTTCCAAAATACATCACTTCGCATTACCCAGGTTGAACTCCATCTGCCATTTCTCAGCTCAGCTCTGCATCCTGTCTATGTCGCTCTGCAGCCTACACAAGCCCTCTATACTATAGGCGACACCTCCAACCTTTGTGTCATCAGCAAATTTACTAACCCACCCCATAACCTCCTCATCCAAGTCATTTATTAAAACTACAAAAACCAGAGGCACAAGGACATAGCCCTGTGGGGTCAATCTCTACACTGCCCTCCAAGCAGAATACCTTCCATCTACAACCACTGTCTGCTTTCTGCAAGCCAGCCAATTCTGAATCCAGATAGCCAAATCTCCCTGTATCCCATACTTCCTGACTTTACGAATGAGCCTTCCATGGGGAACCCTATCAATTGCCTTGCTGAAGTTCACATGCACCACGTCCACGGCTCGACCGTCGTCGACCTGTCTTGACACCTCCTCAAAGAAATCAATAAGATTTGTGAGGCTTGACCTGCCACTCACAAAACCATGCTGACTGCTTTAATCACACAATGCTTTGCCAAATAGTCATAAATCCTATCCCTCAGGATTTTTTCCAAAATTTTCTGACCACAGACGGAAGACTGACTGGTCTCTAATTGCCAGGGATTTCTCTATTACCCTTCTTGAAATAAGAAACAACATTCGCCTCCTTCCAATCCTCTGGTACGACTCCTGTGGAGAGTGAGGAGGCAAATATCCTCACCAGCAGCTTAGAAACTGCCTTTCTCGCTTCCCGGAGCAGTCTAGGATAAATGTGGCTCTGGGGATGTATGCATCTTAATGTTTTCCAAACTTTCTAGCACATCAACTTCATCAATCTTGACCTAGTCAAGACTGATCTGGCCCAGCTCCTCTAAGTTTTCTTTAACAACAAGTTCCCTTTGCTTGGTGAAAATCGAAGCAAAAAAACTCATTTAGGGCTTCTCCGATCTGTTCAGACTCCACGCATACGTTCTCTACGTTATCCCTGATTGGCCCTCCTACTCCCTGATTATTCTCTTATTCCTCACGTATGAGAAAAATGCCTTTGGATTCTCCCTAATCCTTCTTGCCAACCTTTTTTCGTGCCCCATCCTGGCTCGCCTTAGTCCATTTCTGAGCTCCTTTCTAGCAAGCCTGTAATCCTCTAAAGCTGTGCTAGATCCTTGCTTCCCCCATCTTACGTAAGCTGCCTGCTTCCTTTTGACGAGACGTTCCTCTGTTCTCGTCATCCAAGGTTCCTTAATCTTACCCCTTCTTACCTGTCTCAGAGGAACACATTTGTGTATCACTCGCAACAATTGCTCCTTAAACAGTCTCCACATGTCTGTTGTGCCCTTTCTGTGGAACAATTGCTCCCAGTCTGTACTTCCCAACTCCTGTCTGATAGCATCATAATTTCTTTTTCCCTAATTAAATATCTTCTCTCAGAAACTGCTCCTTTCACTCTCCCAGACTATACTACATGTGAGGCATTTGTGATCACTTTCACCAAAGTGCTCTTCCACCGTGAGTTCTGACACCGGTCCTGGCTCGTTGCCGAGCACCAAATCCAAAATGGCCTCTCCCCTTGTCAGTCTGTCGACATACTGAGTATGGAAACCTTCTTGAACACACCTGACAAAAACGGCTTCATCCACACCATCTGCACCCTAGGAGGTTCCAGTCGATACTGGAAAAGTTGAAATCACATATAACAATAATCCTGCTACTTTTGCATTTTTCCAGAATCTGCCCACCTATGAGATCTTCAATCTCTCTACTGCTATTACGTTGTCTATAGGAAACCCACAAATGCGGTGACTGTTCCCTTGCTGTTCCTAACTTCCACCCATACTGACTCAGTAGACAAATCTTCCTCAACAACCTTCATTTCTGTAGCTGTGACGCACTCTTTGATAAGCAATGCTACACCGTCTCCTCATTTTCCACCCACCCTGTTGCTTTTTAAAATTAGATTACTTACAGTGTGGAAACAGGTCCTTCGACTCAACAAGTCCACAACAACCCTCCATAGAGCAAACCACCCAGAACCATTCCCCTGCATTTACCCCTTCATCTAACACTACATCTTCACCCAATCTGCACATTTTTGGATTATGGGCGGAAACAGGAGCGCCCAGAGGAAACCCACAGATAAAATGGCAAACTCCACACAGTCATTTCCCTGAGGTGGGAAGTGAACCCGCTTTTCTGGCGCTGTGAGGCAGCAATGCTAACCACTGCGCAACCGTGCCGCCCCTGAAGATTTTTAAACGTTCTCAACCCCAGAACATCAAGCAACCATCTCTGTCCCTGTGAAACCTATGTCTCTGTTATGGCCACGACATCATAGCCCCAAGTACTGATCCATGCTCTAAGTTCATCACTCTTATTTCGGACATTTCTTGCATTAAAGCAGACGCACTTTACCTAATCCCTTTGTTTCAATCGTGTGAGAAACCTTCCTGATAGATTCAATA
>NW_025201867.1:0-1969 GCF_004010195.1 Chiloscyllium plagiosum
TATTGTTATACAGTGAAAAGTGTTGTTTTCCGTACCATACAGAAAGATCATACCATCAAAGAACAGTACAGTAACGTAACAGAGCGCAGATTTCAAAGTTACAGCTTCAGACAGGCAGCAGAGGAAAATTAGCATGAGAATTTCAGAGGTCTGCTTAGAGGTCTGTTAGTAAAGTGTAAAACGTTGTTCTTGAATCTGTTGGCACGTGAATTAAACATTTAAATATTCTGACCGTCGGAACAGGATGGAAGGCAGTATAACCTCGGCAATAGAGTCAAAATATTTGGGTATTTATATTGCCAGGTTATTACAGAATAATCGACTAAACAGGAAAACAGACTATTGCTCAGATTCGGCAGTTCAAAGTCGATCTCTGCTGTGGTACTGCAGTCATGTGTGGCCCAGACTGCGTGATGACTGCAGACTTCATTCAATGACGTGAGCCAGATGGACATTATTTGAAAAAGACCCATTATGAACAGTATTGAGCAGCTATTATTTCCAATTTGCTTAAAATTCAAGTATGTCGCGAATCAATCGAATGGTGGAGAATATCCAGTGGGATAATGACCTGATTCTGTACCTACCTCTTCTGCTCTAACTTCGTGCCTGCCTGAGACTTGATCCGATTTTTGTACCCAAAGTGTCTGCCTGGACAGCTGGGAGAAGTAACGTTGACACTGTGCCACAACCTTCTGAAGGCAGTACGTATCAATGAATACTGGACACACACAAAACCGTGTCAGGAGTCGAGTGCTGCTGCCGTTGTCCGGGATTTCCCCTGTGCCACAAGGAAACTGGAAGAGCTCCAACGGTAATCGTGTAAGCAACGATAGCATCTTGANACTGTTCAGACGTTTCAAGTGGCTCATCCAAGTGCACTTTCTGGTAATGATGCTTCCCTTCCCAATTATCAACCCAGGCAGGGCATTGCAGACTCACCACCAGCCTGTGGTTGAAAACAGTATTTTGAACTCCCCTCTGAACCCCTGCCTTTCACTTTAAAATGGTGGCCTAATCCTATTAAACGTTCGGCTAAGGAGACCAGCTGTCTTCCATCTTGTTCATGCCACTCATGTATCTCTCTCTTGCCTTCACTCGACCTTCTCTGTGTCTCACAAAACAAACTGAGCTTCTCCAGCACTCTGCATTGCAGAACCTGATCACGCTGGAGAATTTTCTCTACTGAGCCCACTCTCTGGTGAAATCATATCCTGCCCATAACAAGTGAAAAAGAACAAATGGCAAAGAAGATGGCACTTGAATCCGGAGTGGCTATATTGGAGGGAGGGGAGTGTTGCAGGTAGGCTTTTAACACTTCTTTTCAAGGTACTTGGGTTCACCGCACTGAGCCTAACCATTGCCCACTGATGCGAATTCGCCTGTTTTCTGTTTGTGAACTGACATTTAACAAGTCGAGAGCTCTCAGAGAAGTGCGGATGGTGCTGTTCCTTGCCGAAAATTTCAGAGATTATTCACTACAGAGTCTCTGAACCGCTGAATGTAACTCCTGTTTTTCATCGTTCTCACTGGGATATTGCGGACGTTTTGTAGGTGTTAATGAAAGCTGTGCTCTTGCTCCTCGGAACGTGGCCTTTTGAGGAGGCGAACACTGATAGGCTGAAAGGTAAGTGAATAGCCACAGGTGGATGCATCCATCAGTAACTGATGTGAAGGATTCTTGACAAAGTGAAGACAGCATTCATCATTTCCAGCCAGGCCTGCTGCTGATTTCGATCCAGCTGGAATTGGAGATACACACTGCATCGCAAAGTAGAACCAAAGAGGAAAGTTAAGACATCCAGAAGAAGAGGTAAAAGACAGAGTGAGAGTGCGAAATAAAGGTAGAGTGAGTAATGAGGGAGTAAGAGAGAAGGATAATGGAGATTGAGAAAGGAAGAGGAGAGAAGGGAAGCGACAAGAAATGCAATAAATAAATGTATTACAGAGAAAAATGGAGATGGAGACA
>NW_025201867.1:5625-7404 GCF_004010195.1 Chiloscyllium plagiosum
TGGCTACCTGTGACTCCACTTTCAGAGAACTGTGCAACTGAAATCCAAAGTCCCTCTGTGGCAATCCTCTCCTTAAAGCCCGACTATTCACCATGAAACACAAGCCTTGATTAGACTTTCCTAAATGCAAGATCATACACTTATCTATATTAACTATCATTTGCCATTTCTCGGCCCACTTCCCATGATATCAAAGTTCTGCTTCCATTTCTGACAATCTTCTTCACCTTACACCACATTTTTTTTTGTTTTAGTGCCGTAGAACTTTGAACATGAAACAGTACAGGCCTTCCGTCCGTCAATGTTATTCCGACCTGTGAAACCCACCTGAAGCCCAATCAAACTCCACCATTCCAGTTTCGTCCATATATAAAAACGCAATGACAATTTTAATGCCCTTAAATTTGGCGAGTCCACTACTGTTGCAGGCAGTGCATTCCACGCCCCTATTGCTATCGGAGTAAACAAACTATCTCGGGCATCTGTCCTTTATCTGTCAACCTTCAATTTAAAGCAATGTCCCCTCGTGCTAGCCAACACCGTATAAGGAAAAATAAAGCACTCGCTGTGCACCCGATCCAACCCTCTGGTCATCTTATAAGTCTCTACCAAGTCCCCCTCAATTCTGCTCACCAACGAAAATAGCCTCAAGTCCCTCAGACTTTCTTCGTAAGACCTTCCGTCCATACCAGGCAGCATCCTTGGAAATCTCATCTGAAACCGTTCCCAAGCTTCTACATCTTTCCAATAATGCAGTGACCAGAACTAACCATAATAATCGAAGTGCGGCTGCAAAGGGGTTTTGTACTGCTGCAGCACGACCTCATGGTTCTGAAACTCAATCCTCTATTAATAAAAGCTAACAATCCATATGCCTTCTAAACAACTGCATCAACGTGTGTGTCAACTTTCACGGATCTATGTACATGGACTCCGAGATGTCTTTGCTCATCCACACTACCATAAGCTGAGAACTCTGCATTGCTGTTGGTCCTTCCAAACTTAAACACCCGACACTTTTCCGCATTAAAATGCATTTGCAACTCTCAGCCCAGCTGGGCAGCGGACCTTAGAGCTTCCTAAACCAACAACATTTTCTCCACTATCCACAAATCTACGGAAGGTAGAGTCATTAGTAGTTTTAACAACCCATTCTTCTGGGCCGTTTGTAAAATGACAAGCCGCAGTGGACATAAAACAGATCCTTCATGTATAGCGCTAGTAAGTGAACTCCAGGATGAACAATTCCCATCAACCTCCACCCTCTGTCTTCTTTCAGTCAGCCAATTTCAGATCCAGACCGCGGAATCACTCCCAATCAACAGGCCTCTGTATTTTGCACAATAGCCTACGGTGGGGCACTTGATTAAATTACTTTTTTAAATTCATATGCGCGACACTAACCGCTTTCCCCTCATGCACCTATTTTGTTGCCGTCTGAAAGAACTCAATCAGGTTTGTGCGGCACAGCCTATCTTTCACAAAGCCGTGTTGACTATCCCTATTCAGCTTATTCCTTTCCAGATGATTATGGATCCTCTCTCTTATAACCTTTTCCAACACATTAACCACAACCGAAGTCAGGTTCCCTCGTCTCTCATTCCCAGAGTAGTCTCTACTCCCCTTCTTGAACATGGGAAAACATTTTCTATCCTCCAATCTGCTGGCACTGTTCCTGTGGAAAATGATGACGTAAAAATAAAAGCCAATCTCCTTCCTGCCTTCCCAAATGATTCCTATGATAACTCTCATCCGGCCCAGCGAGCTTATCTATTTTTA
>NW_025201868.1:0-1322 GCF_004010195.1 Chiloscyllium plagiosum
GGTGGCAATTCCTTAGGTCTGCCCTGCTGAGCTGTGCACCAAAACCCAGAAAAAGAGGTACACTCGCTCTCCCTTTATTAACCATTGCGGTCGACATCATTAGTTTTTGACGCCCAGAATTGCTGTGTGTGAGTTGAGAATTGTTAGGAAAATGACTAATGGGAAGGGACTGTGAGGATTGAAACAAGCAGGGCACTCCCCTGCAGCAAGGGACACGTCTGCAGCCGCATCAGCGACCTCAGGGAGCATTCCCGGGGACTCAGCTGTTGAGCAGAGCCTGGTCTTGGTGTTTGTGAAACTCTGAGAGAAGATGGATTCAGCGATGGAGGAGTCCCATGCCAGGCTTGAACCAATCTCAGTCATGTTGCGGTAGCGTGACCAGGAGCTCAAGCGTCTCAGGTAGCGCATCATGGAGGTGGAGCAATGGACTGCAGCCCCTGAAACCGGGGTGGAATCCTTGGCGTGTCAGGTCCAGGCACTGGAACAGCAGGTACGGGCTTTGCAAGGGCAGGTCAATGAGCTCGAAAATCAAGGCTGTCGGAAGAACATCTGCCTGAATGGGCTGCAGGAACAGGAAGAGGGATTCCAGCTGGGCAGCTTCTTGGAGCAATGGATCCGCAATTATTGAAGCTGGGAGTCCGGTCCAGCCGTGTTCGGGTGAGTGGGCCCACCGGTCACAGTGCACAGGCCTGAAATGGACCAGCGCCCCCACACGGTCCTACTGTGACACAAGCAGTTACAGAGATAAGCATAGAGTGCTGGAAGGAGCCATAAGCTCTGATATACAAAGGATTGCGACTTTTCTGCAAACGTGATTTGCAAAAGGAAGGCCTTTTATGAGTTAAAAAGGCAGCTGATGGACTTGAATGTCCAATACTCTGTAAGATATGACATTTCAGCCATGAAGCATCCGTGTTTAATTTTGACTCACCATAAAAAGCAAAGGACTTCCTGGGCACCTTATAATAGACTGGCTGGCTCAAATAATATGGACAATAATGTTTACTTTATTTTTACTCTGTGGTTTACTTGTCTATCTTTTTTATATATATTTGTGGGTGTCCTACTTTTTTTCTTTTTTCTCTCTCTTCTCCCGTTATCTTTCGCTTTTATTTTTAACATTTCCTTTTCATTTCTCTCCCTTGATATGGGATGGCGATGTAGTTGGGGGAAATAGAGGGTGTTTTGTTTTGTTTTGTTTTAGCCAGGAGTACCGAGGATTAAAGCATGGATAGGACAGTTTGAGTGACACTTTTAATTTTCTTGTTATAAGATGCTGTCTGGCTTTGGGGCACAGCTTCAGCTGGAAGGAGCCATGAAGG
>NW_025201868.1:1616-3235 GCF_004010195.1 Chiloscyllium plagiosum
TATCCACCCTTTCTTTACCCTTCATGATTTTATAAACCTCAATCAGGTCCCCCTCAATCTCCTTATTTCTAATGAAAATAAACCTAACCTACTCAACCTTTTTTCATAGCTAGCACCTTCCATACCAGGCAACATCTTCGTAAACCTTCTCTTCACCCTCTCCAAAGCGTCCACATCCTTTTGGTAATGTGGCGATGAGAACTGTACATAGTATTCTAAATGCGGTTGAACCAATGTCTTGTCAGCTCTTATACTCAATACCACGTCCAATGAAGACAAGCATACTGTATGCCTTCTTGACCACTCTATCCACCTGTGCAGCAACCTTCAGGGTACAATGGACCTGCACTCCAAGACTTCCCTGCCCATCAACCTTTCCAAAAGCTCTTCCATTCATTGTATAATTCGCTATAGAATTAGTCTTGTCCAGATGCATCACCTCACATTTGTCTGGATTGAAATCCATCTGCCACTTTTCCGACCAACTCTCCAGTCTATCTATATCCTACTGCATTCTTTGACAGTCCTTTTCGCTTTCTGCTACTCCACCAATCTTTGTGTCATCTTAAAACTTGCTGATCATAGCAACAGTGCCCTTTTCCAGATCATCTATTTCTAATACAAAGAACAGTGGCCCCAACACTGAACCCTGTGGAGCATCATTGGTCACCTTTGTCCACTGCAAGAAACTCCCTTCAACTATTACTTTCTGTCTCCTGCTGCTCAACCAATTCTTTCTCCACCTAGCTAGAACACCCTGCACACCATATGACTTCACTTCCTCCATTAGTCTTCCATGGAGAACCATATCAAACGCCTTAATAAAGTCCATGTATATGACATCAACAGCCATTCCTTCATCTATCACCTTGGTCACTTCCTCAAAGAACTCAATTAAGTTGGTAAATCATGATCTCCCCCGCGCAAAACAATTTTGCCCATCTCTGATAAGCCCATTCTTTTCTAAATATAAGTAGATCCTATCCCTTAGTACCCCCTCCAGCAACTTTCCCACCACTACGTCAGGCTCACTGGTCTGTAGTTACCTGGAATAGCCATACGACCCTTCTTGTACAGGGGGAGCAACATGAGCAACCCTCCAGTCCTCCGGCACCTCACCTGTATTTAAGGATGCCACAAAGGTCAGGGCCCCAGCTATTTCCTCTCTCGCCTCCCTCAGCAACCTGGATAGATCACATCCGGTCCTGGGGATTTCTCCACCTTAATAACCTGTAGCCTACCCAACACATCTTCCCTATTTATGTCAACGTGATCCAGACTAATCAATCTTCTATCTCTAATCTCAACATTCACCATGCCCCTTTTCTCAGTGAACACTGATGTAAAGTAATCATTCAGAATCTCACCCATTCTCTCAGATTCGACACACAGTGTTCCTTCATTATCCTTTTGTGGACCAATCCTTTCTCTAGTTACCCGCTTGCTTCTTATATAAGAATAGAATGCTTTGGAATTCTCCTAAATTCTGCTCGCTAATGCTATTGCATGACCCATTTTAGCCCGCTTGATTCCTTGTTTAAGACTTGTCCTACTCGTCCGATATTCCTCCAGGGCCCGTTCTCTTCTTAGCTGCCTAGACCTTATGTATGCTTCCCTTT
>NW_025201868.1:5283-7406 GCF_004010195.1 Chiloscyllium plagiosum
CCCTTTAACTGCCTGAGGGGCCTTCGGACCAGTGTCTCCTTCTCCCTGGAACGGGATCTCTTCCCTCGGGATCTTATCGTTTGTTCAATTCACTGACGTCCGGCCGTTCACAAACAATGTCAGGGACAGGACGTTCCGGGGAATGGCAGTTATAGAATGTCAGGGACAGAACGTTCCGGGGAATGTCAGTTATATAATGTCGGGGACAGAACGTTCCGGGAAATGTCAGTTATAGAATGTTCGGGACAGAACGTTCCGGGGAATTACAGTCATAGAATGTCGGGGACAGAACGTTCCGGGGAATGACAGTTATAGAATGTCAGGGACAGAACGTTCTAGGGAATGTCAGTTCTAGAATGTCAGGGACAGAACGTTCCGGAAAATGACAGTTCTAGAATGTCAGGGACAGAACCTTTCGGGGAATAGTAGTTATAAAATATTGGGAACAGAACGTTCCGGGGAACACCTTGACCTGTCCATCACCTTTCCCCCCTATCCTCCCCACCAACGTGATGTAGTGTGCACAGGCAACATACCTGTCCAGCACCGGGAGCTGCACTGACCACATCATTGCATTATCTAGAAACCTCAACCAGATAGTCTGACCAGCACAGCGGCCTGTGCAGTGATCACCCGTGAATTAATCAGTAAACCAGGAGCAGTTATCTTCCCAACATGTAGGTCTGTGTACACCACTCCAGTCCATTGATCAGTAAACAAGGAGCAGTTACCCTCCCAGCATGTAGGACTGTGTACCCCACCCCAGTGCATTGATCTGTGAACCAGGAGCAGTTACCCTCCCAGACTGCAGGACTGTGTACACCACCCCAGTGCATTTATCTGGAAACTAGGAGCAGATACCCTCCCAGCATGTAGGAATGTGTACACCACCCCAGTGCATTGATCTGTAAACCAGGAGCAGTTATCCTCCCAGCATGTAGGACTATGTACACAACTCCAGTGCATTGATCTGTAAACCAGGAGCAGTTATCCTCCCAGCATGTAGAGCTCTGTACAACACCCCAGTGCATTGATCTGGAATGCAGGAGCATTTCCTATCCCAGCATGTAGGACTGTGTACCCCACCCCAGTGCATTGATCTGTAAACCTGGAGCAGTTACCTTCCCAGCATGTAGGACTGTGTACACCACCCCAGTGCATTGATCTGTAAACCTGGAGCAGTTACCTTAACACCCGAGAGGACTGTGTACACCACCCCAGTGCATTGATCTGTAAACCAGGAGCAGTTACCCTCGCAGCATGTAGGACTGTGTACATCACCCCAGTGCATTGATCTGGAAACCATGCACAGTTACTCCCCAACCCCACCCCAAGCATGTACAGCTCTGTACAATACCCCAGTGAGTTGATCTGTAAGCCAGGAGCAGTTATCCTCCCAACATGTAGGATTGTGTACCCCACCCCACTGCATTGTTCAGTAACACTGTGCTCGATCCCTGCGCAGTGTGGGGAAAATTGCAACCCATGCTGGAAATGACCGGATGTGCACCTCCCATCCATTTACAGCTCCATATCTCCATTCTGCCATGACAAGCATGTGTTGTGGGTGTGAACATTCACTGCCAGAGAGAGATGGCGGGGGAATCAGTTTAAATATCACCACATGGGAGGGGTTTGGTAAGTAGACAGAGAGGGGGAAACTGAGAGGCAGTGCCATGGAAGGATGTGTTCCTAGGTTTCAGAATACTGAAATGTCGACACTTCGAGATCATCCTGTAACATGAGCCTGTCTAAATGGATAAATCGATACATGTCGAAATGGATAAAAGGAATATTGGTATGAAGTCAGATGAGCATTTGTTCTGCAGCTTTTTTAACTGGAATGGGTTTAAACAGAATCTATGACTCTTTGGGCAGATTCTAACAATAATTTGTCTCACTGACATTTTCTTTGAGTGTGCCAGAGGGATTGCCTGTCCGAGGCTGAGGGAGTTTCCTGGTGCTATCTTATCGAGCTCACCTCATTAACTACCCACCCCACCCCATGGTGTCCCTCTCATTCAATACCAGCCCGAATCTGCCACCCACAATGGCTGGAGGTACTCAACATCGCCCGAATGTCCCTGGAAATTCCGTGATCCCTGACACTGGTGCCATCTTTA
>NW_025201869.1:0-7406 GCF_004010195.1 Chiloscyllium plagiosum
GCCACATGTGGAGTACTGTGTCCAGTTTTGGTCCCCACACCTCAGGAAGGACATACTGGCACTGGATCGTGTCCAGCGGAGAATCACATGGATGATCCCTGGAATGGTAGGTCTAACATACGAGGAACAGCTGAGGATCCTGGGATTGTATTCATTGGAGTTTAGAAGATTAAGGGGAGATCTAATTGAAACTTACAAGATAATACATGGCTTGGAAAGGGTGGATGCTAGGAAATTGTTTCCGTTAGGCGAGGAGACTAGGACCCGTGGACACAGTCTCAGAATTAGAGGGGGTAAATTCAGAACAGAAATGCGGAGACATTTCTTCAGCCAGAATTCATTGCCACAGAGTGCGGTGGAGGCTGGGACGTTAAATGTCTTCAAGGCAGAAATTGATAAATTCTTGATGTCACAAGGAATTAAGGGCTACAGGAAGAATGCGGTTAAGTGGAGTTGAAATGCCCATCAGCCATGATTGAATGGCGGAGTGGACTCGATGGAGTGGACTCGATGGGCCGAATGGCCTTACTTCCGCTCCTATGTCTTATGGCCTTATGGTCTTATCTGAGAAAGTGATGGGAGGATTCTGATATACACATGTGCAGTAGTTATTATGAAGCCAATGAGTTGACTGATGTATTTAATGGTCGTTGTGAAACATTTTGGGGTGAATAAAACTTGGATTAATTTATTATAGAGGAAATAGACTAATAATTTTGCAGCAATATATTAAGAAGTATGACTGCGGTTGAATAATACAGATGTCAAAATTAAAGAAATATTATTAACAGTTGTGACAAAATATGTTCAAATGTTTTATTGTAGATCAGTCATTTCTATTGAATCTCAAAACTTGCATGTGGACTGAAATGATTTTTAACTGTGTTTTATATTCTAAGATCTGAATTAATGTAAAATCACAAGAGGATGGAAAATAATTGCACAATGAGTTGTAATCTGAAATGTATCCTTGCAAGAGTTGTGGATGCAGTTTCAACAGTAAAGATCAAAACATATATTTAAATACATTTGTTAAAGGAAACAAAATTTCAGGAACCTGGGGAAAGTGTAGAGGAAAGGGACTACTTAGACAGCTCTTTCAAAGTTTTGACATGGACATGATGGACTAAATGGCTTCCTTTTATATTGTGTTATTCTTTTAAATACCAGCCGCTGGTTGTAGGTTTCATGTCTGTGGAGCTTATTTCCAGATTTGAGCTTAGAGTTCTATATTGAAATTAACATTTGAACTAAGAGTTAGATTTGTCAGATTACAGAACATTTTGTTCAAAGGATTTTACATGATCTCTCAGTAGATAATTTGATATTTAGCTGAAATGGTTTCCAAAAATAATGCAGTAGAACTAATGAATGCTGTCAGAGAGCCATTTTTTTCTGATTTTCTCATCATTAAATGCTAACAGCTCCAGCTCTCTAGCCCAGATGTAATTATAAACAGAGATAATCAAACACTTCACATGGACACAAACATACTTTGGGGAATATTTGATCACCTCATTCTATATTTACCTCTCTAAACTCCTATGTTATTTTGAACTAAACATATACATGTAAAATAGAAGCAAATTGCTGGAAAGCTGAGTTAAGAGCAGAAACTGCTTAGGGACAAGAGGGTGCTCAGATCTGAGTTTTATCCTGTCTTCACCTGACCTTGAGCTGTCAATACTGACAATTATAAAATAAGGATCAATATTTGATATTTATCATATCATGGAATACAATTATAGGATGGTTTCAGTACAGAATAAATCCATTTGCCCTTTGATTTCATGCTGGCTTGTAAGAGCAACTTAGCTAATCCTATTCTGCCTTTAATTGTGGATTTGAAATTTTTTAAAAAATCCAAATTCCTTTTGAATGTCAATGACCGAATTTGCCTTGATCACATTCTCAGGCAATGTATCTAAAATTCTAACCAGTCATTGTATGACACATATGTTTCCTCATCTTTCCTTCCTTTGCCATCGAATCAATATTTTGTGGTTTACAACTCTTCTGCCAATGGGAACAGTTTGTCTGTATCTATTGAGATCCCTCAAAATCTATTTAATCTCCTCAACTTTCTCTCAGGCAAACAGGCTCAGTTTCTCTGGTTTATTCACACAACTGAAGTCCCTAATGCTAGGAGCCATTTTTGTGAAATCTTTCAAATGTTTTCACCTCCTTTGTAAAAGGTGGTGCCTAGAACTGTACATAACACTTCAATGGAGGACAAACTTTGTTTTTTCAATCACCACTATTATCTCCTTGCTTTTGCTTTCTGCCTCTATTTATGAAGCCCAGGATCCTGTATGTTTTATTAACCATTTAATCAACTTTCCCTGCCACGTTCAAGGGTCTGTGCATTTTCAGCTCCCAGGAGCAACACCTGATATGCCTAAAGTGGTCTCATGGTGAAGCTGTAACAAAGGACTACTGTCCTGCTAAGCAGCATAAGCTGTTAGTGATAACAGCGCTAAGCCATCCCACACAATGTAACAACTTATTAGAAGAGGATGCTCCACAAATATCCCCCTCCTCAGTGATGGGATGCCCAGCACATTAACAAATGACAAGGCTGATGCTTTTGCAATCATTGCAATAATATTTAGCCAGGGTGCTAGGTGATTGATTCACCTTTGCTTCCTGCTGAGGTCCCAAGTGTCATAAATGCTAGTCTTCAGCCAATTCGATTCACTTTACTACGTATAAAATAATAACTGAAGGTACTTGATACTACAAAGGCTATGGATCATGATAATATTTTGGCATTGTATTGAAGAATTGTGCTTGAGAAATTGCCACGCCAAGGCCAAGTTGTTCTTGTTCAGCTCAAACATTCATATCTGTACAGTTTTGCGGAAAATTGCTAAGACCAATCCACAAAAATCTGAGCAAATTAATTACTGCTCCCCCTATGAACTCTTGATCATCCACAAAGTGACATTGCTATCAAACAATTCTTGATTAGAAATAACCTTCCCTCATTAGTATCCAGTTTGTCTTCTGCCATGTCCATTCAGCTCCTAACCTCATTACATCCTTTGTTCAAACATGAAGATGAAGAACTAATTTCCAGATGTGAGATGAGTGCGACCTCCCTTGACATCAAGGCTTCATTTGGCCAAGTGTGGCATCAAGGAGCTCTAATATACTTCAGTGGAAATCAGGAGGAAAGCTCTCTGCTGGTGGAGTCATTTCTGGTGCAAAGGAAGGTTGATGTGGTGTTGGAGATCAGTCATTTCAATTCCAGGACATATCCTAAAGTTCTCCAGTTACTTCATCAACCATCTTCCCTCTATCCTAAGATTAGAAGTTGGGATGTTTGCTGATGATTGTAGCATTCCGTGCCAATATTCAAGACCAGACTTGTTCTGATTGGTGGCAATTAATATTCTTGCTTCACAAATGTCAATGATCAGCTCCATCTCTAACAATAGAGAATCTAACCATCTTCCCTTGATATTCAAAGGCATTGTCATTGTTCAATCCCTTACTTTCAACATCCTGAGGTTGAGTGGGGAATAACTATTGACCAGGAAGTGGACTGGATCAATCATATAAATACTGTGGCTACAAGGACTGGTTCAAGGCTCAGAATCCTATGGTAACTGACTTCCTATCTATGCAGTATTTGTTCACCATTTAGAAAGCACAAGTCAGGAATGAGATGCATTATTCTCCTCTTTCATGGAAGAGTGTCATGCAACTTCACACAAGAAGATTGGCCCCTGCAAAGCAACCCACTTACTTGGCACACCATTAAATGCCTTACACATCCATTCCCTCTACTTTAAGGCAAAACACCTGTAGTGTGTGTCATTTACCTGATAAAATAAAGAAATTCACTATGACCTTTTTTGTCTTCACCTTCTATTCCTGTAACCTCTACCACTTAGAAGTTCAAGGGTAGCAGATGCATAGAGAAATATCACCACCTGCAAGTTGCTCGCCAAGCCACACTGACCTGGAACCATATCAATATTCCTCCACTGTCACTGGGTCAAAAGTCTGGACCTCCATCCATAATAGCACTATCGGTGTACCTACGTGCACCAAATGGACTGACTGGTTTAATGAGATTCAATCAACCATTCAATACCATTTTCTCAAGGATAATAGTGGATGAGCAATAAGGTCTGGTCTAGATAGCAATATCAACTTTCCATGAATGAATAAATACAAAATAATTTAATGTTAGCAGAAAATTTTGGAAGTGCACTCTGCGCACTGAAGTCAATGTCACCAATAAATAGACAGAAAAACATTGGGCTTAATATCAACCCTTGGGGAACATCAATGTAATCCTTCCTCCAGTCCAAAAACAACTGTTCACCACTCCTCTCTGTTTTTTGTCACTCAACCAACTTCCTATCCATCCTATCATACTGTCTCTTTTATTCCAGGGCAAATGGATTTCAAGGTATTGATAGAAGAAAGGAAACTTGAAAGCAAGATTTTTTTAATGTTTTGAATTCTAACTAGCTCTATGTAAATGTATTCTGAAAGTTAAAGGTTGAATGAACACCATCAAAAAGAAATGAATTAGACTGCAGTTAATGAAAGACTTACCCCCTGAGCTAGAAGTTTGTGGGATCTAGTTTGAGTCTTGAACAGGTTATCCCAGACCAGCACAATACTGTAACACTGAGGAAGCATTGCAATTTCAGAGATAGTACTTTTCTAATTATTAAACCAAGGTTCTATATGTCAGCCTGTCAGGCTGGCATAAAAGTTCTGTTAAAATCAGAAAAAGGATCAGGAGATTTCACTGAATGTCCTGACCATCACTTATCCCTTAAGAACATCAACAAAATTTATTTAATTTGCTGTTGTGGGCCGCTTGTGCACAGTTCGGCCTTCATAACCTAGGTCTGTATAACAACAATAACAATACTTCAAAAATAATTTATTGCCAGGCTTTAATCCAAATTCTTTCTTTTGAATTGATTCAGAAACAACATAAAGAATTGCGTACCCACATTTATTCCTGAACTTCTGAAAAAAAAGGTCAGAAACAAAGCTGTTTGTTATAACAGTTGTTCAGCCCGAGAATCATGTACTGGAACTTTTCTTGTGCTCGTGAGTTTCTTGAATCACCTGCTCGAGAAAAACAGCCAAGGTTCTTTTCTTTCTCTTTCCACATGATTTGAACTTCAGCATTCCTTTACTTAGCTGGACTGCAACCAAGGCTAAAGAACCCCACCCATCTTTGATGAGAGAAGATGTGGAAGAGGCCACTTACATTCATCAGACACAAAGGTTCCCAATGGATGTCAATCAGTACTCAGAGCCAGCATTCTGTTTTCTATTCAGTGGGACTGTCTGGGTTCTGTACCAATCCTTGCTGAATTGCAGATGGAATGATACTGGTAGACATGTCGCCACTGCATCTGGACATAAGTATCCTCCCAGATATCAACTCAGCAGTGCATCCTAGAGTCTGTTTGCCATGACGGTCTGGAGTGGAACTTGAACACTTAGCTGCTGACACAAAGATGGGGATGCTACCACTAAGTTAAATGCTTACTCCTATCAACACTTGCAGTACTGCAGTCCACACATTTGGAAAGTTGTTTTTACTGAAGGTTTAGGCCAACATTCCTGTCATTTGTCAAGTTTTACTAAAGGTTACTGTGGATTTGATTTTATCCTCATAACATTTCACAATTATGTAATTTTCTTGGAGGATAGTCAACTGCGTATCAGAGTTCCAATCATATTCTAAAAATAATTTGCCAGAAAGTTGAACAACATCCAGTGGATTTTTTTTTCACAAACCTTTCATCACAATTGGAGATCTAGCTTGATTTGAGCTCAGAAAGTTTGCATGTATTCTCACTGAGAGCATCATAACAGTATGAAAGAAAGAAAGATCATTCTGATGATCAAAGGAGTATTTACAGGTTTGCTCAATCATGGACCTTATGTAACCTAATTAATCTCCAAAAGTAGATAAACCAGAAAAAAAAATCTCAGGAGATTATGCTGTGAAACTTATGTTGATTGGACAACAAATATTTTCAGCATTCAAGGATACAGATGTAAATCCCGTCCATTCTGCATTGACACACTCAATCCCCAGATAACATCTCTGCAGCCTGTTCTGAAACTTACCACATCATTCCTTCCTGTAAAATATCCAATCTGACCAGCTTCTTTGAGTGGGTGTTCTAACAGACAGGATTTCAGCCAGTGCTGAGGTCTTGGGATGGAATGTGAGGAGTACGGTTGTTGGGGTCCACTGATTGTAACATTAGGAAACCTGGAAAAATAGGTTCCCTAAAAGTGCTGCAGACGTTACCCGCACGTCTACTTTAAATATTTTTCCATAAGGTTGTTGCCTACAGGGCAGCTGGCTTCAAAGCAGGAAACATTTCAGAAGAAGCCTACTGGAGTGAATCGTTCCACTGGGAAAGCGAGGGAATTGGGTGAAAGAGGATCCACATGTTGTTGGGGGTCCGTGGTCTAATGTTGGTTTGGGGAGGGGTTTGTCATGGAACTTGTGGGTCTAACAATGGATTACGGAGTCTGGTGGGTGCGCAGGGTGCCAGAGTTGCAGATGGAGCACTTTACTGGGGTGCAGCTCATGGACCTGGAAGAAACACTCCTGCTTCTCCAGGCCCCCAATACTCACTTGAACATCACCTGATGGTTTCAGCCCTGCTCATCTTCCTTCAGCTGCTAAGTATCTTCATTAACCTGGTTGCTGTGCTTAAAATAACTGGGGGAAAGTGAGCACTGAAAATGCTGAAGTTCAGAGTCGAGATTGCGGTGTTGGAAAAGCACAGCAGGTCAGCAGCATTTGAGGAGCAGGAGAATCAACGTTTTGGGCAAAAACCCTTCCTTTTTGATGAAGGGCTTTAGCCCAAAATGTCGATTCTCCTGCCCCTCGGTTGCTGTGTGACCTGGTGTGCTTTTCCAACACCACAATCTCGACTTAAATGTAACTGTTAAGTGAAGTCTGACAGCCTTACTATAATATTCAACAGAGCAACATGCTTCTCTCAAGTGGTCACCTAACCATCACCCCACCTCTGATAAAACTGGAAATGCATATGTTTAAGACAGGTTCAGGTGCTCTTACAGATTCTTTGTATTTTAACCTCTGACTCCTCTCTAACCCATCCTTCTTTGGCAGTTAAGACTCAGATGATATTCCAAATGTAACCTGAACAATAAATCATAAAAATAATCTGCTTTACTTTAACAAATACTCTGGAGATCCATGCCCAATGTTTGTTGAAGGTCACAAAAAGAGAAAAGCCCTTGCAATCTGAACTTAATTTCCAGTTTGTATATATCTACAATCTGACTTGTTCCAAACTAGGCACTTGAGTTTCTCCCCACTCCCACCCTCCTCTCACTTATCACTCCACGCTTCAGGCTCTCTGCCTGTATTCCTG
>NW_025201870.1:0-3773 GCF_004010195.1 Chiloscyllium plagiosum
TTCAGCTTCCATCCATGCATCACTTTCATTTACAGATATACATAGAAGATAGAACAGAACAGTACAATACAGTACAGACTCTTCGATCCTCGATAATGTGCCGAGATTTTATCCTCTTGAAGATCAAATTAATCTACATTCCAAATCTTTCACTATCAACCATGCACCTATCCAAGAGTAACTTAAGTATCTGACTCTACTACCAACGTTGGCAGGTCATTCCATACACTCACCATTTCCTGTGTTAATAACCTCACTCTGACATCTTCCTCCAAATCTTCACCCAATCTCGTTAAAATTGTGTCCCCAAGTGATAGCCTGGGGAAAGGTCTCTGGCTAGCCACTCTACCTATGCCGCTCACATACACGCCCCGACACTCATAGCTACACATGTACATACACATAATCTCTCACTGACACTCACACCCGCAACACAGACACACACCCACATGAACACACACGCATAAAACTTTGTGCAGTGAATTTGTGCTTGCAGAATTGCATTTTATTTTGCTCAAAAACTACATGAATGATGTAAGTTTCTGTTTTTTTTTTAAGAAAATAGAATCAGGCTGAATATTGGGACATAGAAAGACAGACTTCAATCTTACACCTCTAATGCATTTTGTGAGCTGACATCGCACCTGTTATTAAAGTTCACTTGAGAAAGTACTTTAAAATAAAAGTTCTTAGATTTACATATGAAAGAACTAAAACCAACACTTTTTTTTCAAACGTTGAGAGACTTAACTAACAAAGAAGGAAATTTTCAATATATCATGACAGTTGCATTACATTTAAACTTTTTGCTGTAAATTATGCATCTTACGATCTTATACTCAACAACAACCTGACGAAGCAGCAGTGCTCTGAGAGCTAGCCGTTCCACATAAATATAATGGAATATTGTCTGGTGTTGTATGATGTATAAATTTGTACACTCCAGTCGAAACCTGCCACTTTACAAATTACGTTTCTCGTTATCTTTATCCAATCACTTCTCCCCCTTCTTCAATGCGAAAAGTCCTATCTCCCTCAACCTTTATTCAAAAGATAATCCCTCCAGTACACGCAGCATTCTGACAAATCTACAGTGCACCCTCTCTAATGCTTCCATATTTTTCGAACCACTGAAAACAACCATCCAAGTGTGGTCCAAACATGGTTTTATACAGCTGCAGCATAATCTTGTGGTTCCTAATCTAATTCCACTGCTAACTAAAACCAACACAATATACATCTTCTGACTAACCCTTTAAACTTGGGTGGCAATTTTGAGGGATCGACGTGTGTGAATCCCAAGATCACTCTGTTCCTCCACAATGACAAGAATGCTGCCTTTACCTTTGTTATCTGCATTATAATTTCAACTTTCACAATGAATCACTTTGTGCTTTTTCAAGTTACACGCTGACTGCTACCTCTCAGCCCCGTTCTACATCCTGTCAATGTTCCGCTACAACCTACAACAGCACTCCACATGTTCAGAACTGCAGTAACCTTTGTCTCATCGGCATACTTGTCAGACCACCCTTCCACTTCTATATGCGAGTTATTTATAAAAATCACATAGAGCAAAGTTCCTAGAACAGACCCCTGTGGAAAACTGCTGGCCACCGAGATACAGGCTGAGTACTTCCCATCTGCGACCATTGTCGTCTTCTATGGGCCAGCCACATCAGTACCCAGTCAGCCAAACTTTCATGTGGTGGGTCTAGGTGGGATGCTTTTCAGTCGATGTGGACAGGATGGCCGAATCACCGACTTACACACTGTAGGGATTTTGTCATTCTAGATATGCTTCCATTGTTCATTGACAGATCGCGTTACATAACACAGGAACTCCAAATCTCTGTGAATACCCGAAACACAATGAATTCCTTCTGCCAACGTCTTCATGGAGGAGTTTTAGGCCCTGGAAGCAGTTCATTACAGGGCACAAGCACAAACCCCGAACATCACGTCTTAATTTCTGAAGGGTGATGAGACCCATTCAACTCTTCATCTCTGGAATCTGAATCGTGAAAGGGTGGTAGAATTAAGAAGTTATGAGAATCAACAGCGACCGTCAGGGGAGATAAACAGAAACAATGTGACAATTTGAATTAAATGTCTGAAATGTGCTGGGACGAATTACCAGAATTCCTTGCCGAAGGGTATTGAAAGCCAACCTGCAGCACCCAGAGTGCAACAATTCAAGAAGGCAACTTCCTACCACTTTAACTAGAGGGCAGTTAAGAACAGGTAATAAGTGCTCGTTCCAGTAAGCAATGTCCAAATTATTTAAGAATACTGACAGGGTCATTCAGGAGAGTTAATAGAAAGCACTTCTACACACAGAGAATAGTGGCGGTTAGGAAATCTCATCTTCAAATGGCGGCTGATGTTTATTCAATTTGTTACATTTAAATCTGAGAAAGACACATTTTGTTTTGAGCAAGGCATGTGGTCTCAAGACAGGCATATGGAGATATCACACAGATTGCACGTGGTATTCCGAGCAGTTGAGCAGATTCGAGGATCTAAACGGCTTCATCGTGTTACTGATTTCCTATAAATAAATTATTTCGATCTTCTTTCGTTTTCTCATTACTCAGGCTGGTAACTTTGTTCGTTACATCATGTAAACTTTAAGGAGATAGTTTTGAACTACCGTTCCAGTCACTCCCTGCCTCAGTTAGTGATGTAACTTTTAACATAATTCAAACTGGTGCCAGTTATCATTATGTCTGTGATGAAAAGCAGGGTACTCCTTGAAACCATAGAATGAGCATCGGTGTTTCAGTTTTGTCATTCTCCCTCTCACCACCACAGTGATGATGTTGGCGATACTGCTTTTGCTACTTGGAAAGCTGGTGTTGGTGGACGTCCAGAAAAATTGTAAGTAACCCAGTTAATCTTCCTTGCAGAGAATTGCACAACTTCTTGTGAGCAAACGAGGCAAGCAGTCTTTTGAACGTTGGCCACTATGCTCTTTGTTTGCTTCCAAGACTACAGAAAACGGAAATAATGAAGTATTGATCTGAATGACCACACATGATTGATCATGTGTGTTCATTCCGATCAATACTTCATTAGTTCTGTTTTCTGTAGTCTTAGAAGAAACAAAAATTTCAAACAGAAAGATGCCAATCATAAATCCCCGTCTGTCCACAAATTGTACGCTTGCATTCTTTCTTATTGGAAATATTGATCGCCAAGCAGATGTACAATTGATATGCGACAACTCAGTGAAAGTGGGATGTTGTAGGTTTCAAATTCTACTTGCTCCAAAGTTGTGTACTATCATCTCTGTAGCAGATGGATTCGCAAACAATTCAACAGATTTTTTAAAATATATGGATGGCTTAGCCGGACTTTAATTTCAAATGGATTAGATTATAAAATGTAAAGAGGTTTTACTCAAGGTAAACAAGACTGGAGTCAGCATAATTGGAGTATTGTGAACAGTTTCGGGCACCGTACCTGAAGAAACGCAAACCACAGAAAGTCCATTGAGCTGATGCCAGTTATGGACGGACTGTCTTAGCAGGAGAGGTTCAGTCGGGTGGAAACCCAGTGGAGTTTCGAAGAATAAGAGGTGAGATTATTGAAGAAGAAACGACTGTTGAACTCCTTTCCAGTTTAACTGATGTGAGGTCTCTTGATCGAATGTGAGAGTGTCGAACTCGAGGACCTCATCTCAGAATGAAGTGTTAACAATTTAAAACATTCTTGGGGAGAAGTTTCTTCTATCGGATTGTTGCAAATCCAGGGAATTCTTTACCCCACAA
>NW_025201870.1:3842-5844 GCF_004010195.1 Chiloscyllium plagiosum
ATCAGCTGTCGACCATATAAGAATCATAGAATTATCCAGTCCAGAGCGCGACCATTCTATCAATTGTCTGTGCCCTGGCTCCTGTAAAAGCTGCAAAGTTAGCATAATTCTCCACCTCAACATTCACATTCCTCTCAATTCATCCCCTGAACATGAATATCCAAATCTATTTTGAAACCTTCTGTCGAATATGCCTCCACCTCTGTCCCTGGTAGCGTGTTCCATATCCCAAAAACTCTCTGAATAATGAAGTCACTAAGTTATGGACCAGGGGATCTGTTCACTTTTAAGCCAGCTGATGTTTCCGATTGATTCTTACTTCCGAAAGCAAACTGTTCAGAAGCTTTACAGTCCCTCTTCCTAAATATTTGCACACTGTGAACAACTGATCAGTTCTCAATCGCATATATCAATAGCAAGTCAGAGCTGCAGCACTGCATGCATATCTGGTATTCACAAACAATAATAGAAACCACTACAAACAATATGCACTGTTGCGACCCCAACGAAATACGATTGGAAAAGAGAGACGTCAATCTGCATTTTCTGGCTTTATGTCCCCCAGTGAGACCACAGCAGGATATCCCCGTGTGTGGAATGTTAAGATTGAAGCATACTTTTTCTGTCTCCTAGATCCAATCATTCCATGTGTTTTAGAGAGAAGTTAATGCAGTAAAGTACCATGTGATGAGACAATTTCAGTTCGGACCGATGGGGCAAGCCCACACTTCCAAGTGTGCTGCCTGCCTTTCTTGCCAGCGATGAAGAAAGGGGAACATGCACCTCTGGAAAACATTTGAGTTTCCGAATGGAGAGATCTGTCATCTCAATAATTCCATCTTCATTTCATGATCTCAATACAATGAGCTCTGGCGCACTGCTTTCTTAGACACATGAATAAAATTAAATGACACCAACAAACATAACTTGTCCAAGTTTCATTTCCCATTCAGATCATAGTTCTAACATAATGACAGGTACGAGGGCAACGGTCACAGAATAGGCAGGATACCGCGGTAACATTGTCTTTGTTGCAACTGTGGTGCTGTGTAGGCCTTTGGTTACATGGCAGTTGGAAGACCATGTTCAGACCGGATCACCACAGTGTAGGAATGGTATGGAGGCTCTGGGGAGGCTCCAAAAGGGATTTGGCAGGATAGGAGAGGATCAACTGCAAGAAGTGAATGCAAAGATCGTTTCTGCTGGACTATGGTAGTAGGAAGGACGAAGTGTCAAAAGCACAAAAAATGATGCAAGGATTGATTATCCAGGCGGAGCTTTTTTTTTATCTCCATGGCGTATATGTCAAATATAGGTAGACATATATTGAAGGTGAAGCAAATGCATGTGGAATCATATGAGAAATGTTTTTTACAGCGAGGGATGTCGGCGTCGGGACCATGCTGCCAGGAGAGGTGGCTGAACTGGATATCGAAGCAAAGCTTAAGATTAGATGCACAAATGAACGAATAGAGTAAAAGGAATACAAGCAACGTGCAGGCAGATAGAATTAGTTTAATATAGTAGCATCGTGGGCAGAATCAGCCGTTCCTTTACAGTAACGTTCTATATTCTATGGATCAGTTTAGCAACAAAGGAAAGCAAGACTTGCTCGGGTTGTTTTGCTTTGAAGCAGAAAAGATAGAGGGATGAGTGTTTGCATGTGTGTGTGTGTATTTGTGCATCTGTGTATATGAGTGTGACCGAATGTGAATGTGGGAGAGGGTCCGTTTAAGGGTGTGCGTGAGTGTATGTGTACATGTGAATGTTTGTGACTGTGTGTGTGAGCGTTAGTGATTTTGAGTGTGTGTATTTGTGCATATGTGAAGGAATGTGTGAGTGCGCGGGAGATGGTCTTTGTAAATGTGTGCGTGAGTGTATGCTTGTGTGTATAATTGTGTGACAGTGTCTGATGATGGGACAATGTTTGTGTAAGGGAGTGTGTGTGCCTGGGAGAGGATGTATCAGTGTGTTGGAGAGCGTGTATGTGTGTGAGAGTGCG
>NW_025201870.1:6430-7406 GCF_004010195.1 Chiloscyllium plagiosum
TGTGCGTGTTTTGAGATGTGCGGGTGAGACTCAGCAATTCTGTTGGTGGTCATGTGAGTGTGGTTGTGTGCATGGGGGAGAAGATTCTGTGTAAGTGTGTGTGAGTGCGTAAGTGTGCTGAGTATGTGTGTGCATATGAGAGTGCAAGTGAGTGTGTGTCAAGAAGGAGGTGCTATATAAATATACATGAGAGTGTGATTGCTTGGGAAGAAGATCTGTGTAAGTGAGTGAGTGTGCCTGAATGTATGCATTTGGGACAACTGTCATTGCAAGTTGATCGGTGCATATGCGAATGTGCGGGTATAGAGGAGACAAGTTGTGCATGTGTGATTGAGTGTACGAATGTGGAACGAGGGTTTTGTAAGTGTGAGTCTCTGTGTACGTGAGTGTTAGAACACAGTCTGTGCATGTGTGTGTGAGGGTGAGTACGGGAGAAGCATTTGTATAAATGTGCGTCTGTATGGGAGATGTGTCTCTGTACGAGTGTGTGAGTATGAGAGAAGGGACTCCGTAAATGTGTGTTAGTGTTGGGGGAGAGGGTCTGTGTAAGTGTGTATGAGAGTGAGGGAGGAGGGTCTGTGCAGGTTTGTGTGCGTTTCTGTCTCTGTGTGAAGAGGGGAGAGTCTGTGTAAGTGTGTGTGGTGCCTTCGAGTGTGTATGGGAAAGGTTCTGAATAAGTGTGTGTGAGCGTGCATGTGTAAATGTTTGGGTGGACGTTCTATGTAATCTTGTGTGACTGTGTGAGCTTATATGAGTACATGTGAGTGTGTGCGAGTATATTTGTGTGCTCTTGCATGCGAGGGTCGGTGTAAGTGAGTGTGCGTGTGGGAGGACAGTCCGTGCAAATGCGTGTGGACGTGTGTGTATGTGTGTGTGGTGGAGATCATCTGTGTAAGCGTATGTGAGTGTGTGAGAGAGGGTGTGTAAAATTGCTTATGAGTGCTTGAGCGTGTCTGAGTGTAAGGAAGGAATGTCT
>NW_025201871.1:0-7407 GCF_004010195.1 Chiloscyllium plagiosum
CGTCGTTTTGTTGTGGTCTGACGATGGAGTCCAAAGACCTGCATATCCTTGGGCGTTCTTCCTCCAACCGTCGTTTTGTTGTGGTCTGACGATGGAGTCCAAAGACCTGCATATCCTTGGGCGTTCTTCCTCCAACCGTCGTTTTGTTGTGGTCTGACGATGGAGTCCAAAGACCTGCATATCCTTGGGCGTTCTTCCTCCAACCGTCGTTTTGTTGTGGTCTGACGATGGAGTCCAAAGACCTGCATATCCTTGGGCGTTCTTCCTCCAACCGTCGTTTTGTTGTGGTCTGACGATGGAGTCCAAAGACCTGCATATCCTTGGGCGTTCTTCCTCCAACCGTCGTTTTGTTGTGGTCTGACGATGGAGTCCAAAGACCTGCATATCCTTGGGCGTTCTTCCTCCAACCGTCGTTTTGTTGTGGTCTGACGATGGAGTCCAAAGACCTGCATATCCTTGGGCGTTCTTCCTCCAACCGTCGTTTTGTTGTGGTCTGACGATGGAGTCCAAAGACCTGCATATCCTTGGGCGTTCTTCCTCCAACCGTCGTTTTGTTGTGGTCTGACGATGGAGTCCAAAGACCTGCATATCCTTGGGCGTTCTTCCTCCAACCGTCGTTTTGTTGTGGTCTGACGATGGAGTCCAAAGACCTGCATATCCTTGGGCGTTCTTCCTCCAACCGTCGTTTTGTTGTGGTCTGACGATGGAGTCCAAAGACCTGCATATCCTTGGGCGTTCTTCCTCCAACCGTCGTTTTGTTGTGGTCTGACGATGGAGTCCAAAGACCTGCATATCCTTGGGCGTTCTTCCTCCAACCGTCGTTTTGTTGTGGTCTGACGATGGAGTCCAAAGACCTGCATATCCTTGGGCGTTCTTCCTCCAACCGTCGTTTTGTTGTGGTCTGACGATGGAGTCCAAAGACCTGCATATCCTTGGGCGTTCTTCCTCCAACCGTCGTTTTGTTGTGGTCTGACGATGGAGTCCAAAGACCTGCATATCCTTGGGCGTTCTTCCTCCAACCGTCGTTTTGTTGTGGTCTGACGATGGAGTCCAAAGACCTGCATATCCTTGGGCGTTCTTCCTCCAACCGTCGTTTTGTTGTGGTCTGACGATGGAGTCCAAAGACCTGCATATCCTTGGGCGTTCTTCCTCCAACCGTCGTTTTGTTGTGGTCTGACGATGGAGTCCAAAGACCTGCATATCCTTGGGCGTTCTTCCTCCAACCGTCGTTTTGTTGTGGTCTGACGATGGAGTCCAAAGACCTGCATATCCTTGGGCGTTCTTCCTCCAACCGTCGTTTTGTTGTGGTCTGACGATGGAGTCCAAAGACCTGCATATCCTTGGGCGTTCTTCCTCCAACCGTCGTTTTGTTGTGGTCTGACGATGGAGTCCAAAGACCTGCATATCCTTGGGCGTTCTTCCTCCAACCGTCGTTTTGTTGTGGTCTGACGATGGAGTCCAAAGACCTGCATATCCTTGGGCGTTCTTCCTCCAACCGTCGTTTTGTTGTGGTCTGACGATGGAGTCCAAAGACCTGCATATCCTTGGGCGTTCTTCCTCCAACCGTCGTTTTGTTGTGGTCTGACGATGGAGTCCAAAGACCTGCATATCCTTGGGCGTTCTTCCTCCAACCGTCGTTTTGTTGTGGTCTGACGATGGAGTCCAAAGACCTGCATATCCTTGGGCGTTCTTCCTCCAACCGTCGTTTTGTTGTGGTCTGACGATGGAGTCCAAAGACCTGCATATCCTTGGGCGTTCTTCCTCCAACCGTCGTTTTGTTGTGGTCTGACGATGGAGTCCAAAGACCTGCATATCCTTGGGCGTTCTTCCTCCAACCGTCGTTTTGTTGTGGTCTGACGATGGAGTCCAAAGACCTGCATATCCTTGGGCGTTCTTCCTCCAACCGTCGTTTTGTTGTGGTCTGACGATGGAGTCCAAAGACCTGCATATCCTTGGGCGTTCTTCCTCCAACCGTCGTTTTGTTGTGGTCTGACGATGGAGTCCAAAGACCTGCATATCCTTGGGCGTTCTTCCTCCAACCGTCGTTTTGTTGTGGTCTGACGATGGAGTCCAAAGACCTGCATATCCTTGGGCGTTCTTCCTCCAACCGTCGTTTTGTTGTGGTCTGACGATGGAGTCCAAAGACCTGCATATCCTTGGGCGTTCTTCCTCCAACCGTCGTTTTGTTGTGGTCTGACGATGGAGTCCAAAGACCTGCATATCCTTGGGCGTTCTTCCTCCAACCGTCGTTTTGTTGTGGTCTGACGATGGAGTCCAAAGACCTGCATATCCTTGGGCGTTCTTCCTCCAACCGTCGTTTTGTTGTGGTCTGACGATGGAGTCCAAAGACCTGCATATCCTTGGGCGTTCTTCCTCCAACCGTCGTTTTGTTGTGGTCTGACGATGGAGTCCAAAGACCTGCATATCCTTGGGCGTTCTTCCTCCAACCGTCGTTTTGTTGTGGTCTGACGATGGAGTCCAAAGACCTGCATATCCTTGGGCGTTCTTCCTCCAACCGTCGTTTTGTTGTGGTCTGACGATGGAGTCCAAAGACCTGCATATCCTTGGGCGTTCTTCCTCCAACCGTCGTTTTGTTGTGGTCTGACGATGGAGTCCAAAGACCTGCATATCCTTGGGCGTTCTTCCTCCAACCGTCGTTTTGTTGTGGTCTGACGATGGAGGAGTCCAAAGACCTGCATATCCTTGGTGGAGTGGGAGGGGGAATTGAAATGTTGAGCTACAGGGTGGTTGGGTTGGTTGGTCCGGGTGTCCCAGAGGTGCAGGGTGTCCTCCCTGCAGATGCTGCCAGACCTGCTGGGTTTCGCCAGCGATTTCTGTTTCCGTTTCAGATCCCCGGTATCCGGGATGCTTTGCTTTATTTTGATGACAGAATAGAATGCTGGGGGCAGGGTGGAAGGAAGGGGCTTGGTTGCTGAGACTTCGATTTAGACTTGGACTTTATTGTGAAAAATTTCCAATGTTGCGGACCCACGGCCCCAACTTCGGCACCAAAGCCGCACAGGGTGGAAAGGAATAAGAGAACAAAGTTTAAATATAAACGTAGAGTCAGAGACGTACAACATAGAAACAGACCCTTCGGTCCAATTCATCCACCAGATATCCTATATTAATCTCGTTCTATTTGCCAGCACTTGGCCCATATCCCTCTGAACCCTTCCTATCCATGTCCCTCCAGATGCTTTTTAAATGTTGTCATTGTACCAGCCTCCACCATTTCCTCATTCCATACATGCACCACCCTCTGCGTGAAAATGGTGACCCTCAGGTCCCTTTTAAATCGTTCCCCTCACACCTTAAACCTATGCCCCTCTAGTTTTGGATTTCCCTATCTTGGGGAAAAGACTGTGACTGTTCACCCTATCTGTGCCCCCTCATGATTTTATAAACATTTAAATCTTTCCCCTCTCACCCTAAACCTATGCCCCTCTAGTTCTGGACTCTCCCACCCCAGGGGAAAAGACCTTGTCTATTTACCCTATCCATGCCCCCTCATGATTTTATAAACCTCTATAAGGCCACCCCCCTCAGCCTCCGACTCTCCAGGGAAAACAGCCCCGGCCTGTTCAGCCTCTCCCTACAGCTCAAACCCTCCTACCCCAGCAACATCCTTGTCAATCTTATTTACTCTCAGTCTGGCATAAAATTAAAAGTTCAACCATTGCAGACTTCCTCAAATGCTTAGCCTTGCTGGGACTCCCTACAAGAGCTCAATCTCCTCTGCTTTGGCACGCTTTCCCTGCGCTGGCTCGGTTTCCTCTGCTCTCAGTTATCGCTGCACGTGTCGGGAGAAGTAAGTAAGGACTGCAGATCGCAGGAGATCTGAGTCTTTTCCAGCACCACACCTTTTGACTGGGAGCTCCGTCTCAGACCGCCAAAAGTCCTGATCCTGAAACACTTCCGTGGGAGGTGAACGATTTTGCTCCCCAGCCCCTCTCTCTCTTGCACTCCAGCTACAGAGCAGAAGGATGCCATTCGGTCCACAGAGTCCAGACCGACCCTCCGAAGAGCATCCCAGCGCCCCCCCCCCCCCACCGCCCCCACCACACCAGACCGTAAAGGAGGGTTACCCTGCAGGTAGCGGGTGCCGTAGGCGTGCTCGGGGAAGAGGCCACGGAGGTACGTGATGCAGGAAATGGCCACAGCCAAGAGGCGTTTCACGAGGACCAGCGACTGCTGCTCTGTGGTAACCTTGCTAGGGAACATGGCTGCACCCTGAAAAGCAGATGGGAGGAAAGAACGTCAACCGCGGTATTCTGGTTACGGCTCAAATCCCGCACCCCCCCCACATTCCTTCATGCAGTTTCCCAGCGCTGACACTTTCCCCAACATGAGATGCTGCAGGGTAGCAGACATTGGTCTGCCGGTCCGTTCTGCAGGCGAACCCCGACTCTCCTGAGGGAGGAGGAGGGCGCATACTTGATCAACCTCCTCAGAGGAGTTGTTACGCACAAATAGAAAGCGTCGGGGGAAACTCAGCAGGTCCAGGGGCAGCCGTGAAAAGAGAAAGCAGAGGGTCAGTGCTGAATTGAATTAGCTTTATTGTCACATGGGCAGAGCAAAAGGTTTACAAGTCGCCAATTCTGGCGCCATCTTAGGTGCAAAGGTAGCTAGGCACAGACTCTGGAGGTCAGGGACTTGGTGAAAAGGAAATTTTTTTAAAAATTACAGACCTCCAAAAGTACAAAATCATTGGAATCAATTGGAGAAATAAAGTTCAGAATAATAGCCCTCCCACAACACTACAACAGAATTAAAAGAAAAATTAAGACAAAGTCCAGTTAAAGGTCACGAAGAGTCACGGGACCCGAAACGTTAACTCTGCTTTCCCTCCACAGATCACAGAGTCCCGACAGTCTGGAAGCAGGCCATTTGGCCCATTGAGCCCACAAAGGGCTCTACGAAGAGCATTCCACCCAGACTCACTCACCTACCCTTTCCTTGTAACCATGCATTTCCCATGGCCAATCCACCCTAACCTGCACATCCCTGGGGCACTACAGGACAATTTAGCATGGCCAATCCACCCTAACCTGCACATCCCTGGGCACTACAGGACAATTTAGCATGGCCAATCCACCCTAACCTGCACAGCCTTGGGCACTACGGGACATTTTAACATGGCCAACCCACCCTAACCTGCACATCTTTGGACTGTGGCAGGAAAACGGAGCACCCGGAGGAAACCCACGCAGACATGGGGAGAATATGCAAACTCCACACAAAGGGTGGAATCTATGCCAGGTCCTTGGCGCTGTGAGGTAGCAGTGCTAACCAATGAGCCCCCTTATGCCAGTCCTGCTGAGTTTGCCAACTAACACCTGCTTTTTGTTTCAGATTCCCAGCATCTGCACAGTTCTTTGTTTTATTTGAGTCATTTCTGGAAGTGTTGGAGCCTTAATCCGAGCGTCTTGCCCCTGAGCTAAGGAAGGAGAAGGGCTATGTTGACTAGTAGGGGGGTCACGCTCTCCTTTTTTTCATGGGATGTGGGTGGTGTGACATTAACTGGCCCAATGGGCTCGTTAGAGCCATTTCAGAGGTTAGTCAACTCCGACACTCTCTCTCATTACTCCTGCCCCTCTGGGAAACTCCAAGCGACAGCAGATTCTGAACACGGAAGCTAAGTGTTGGGAGCTCATTTGGCACATGCTTAGGGGCTGCCTGCAAATGTGCAATCCAGAGCGAATGTTGGGTGAAGTCAAACAACATTGCTGTGGTCTGCCGTGACATGTCAGCCAGACCTTGTAAGGACGGCCGATTTCCCTCCCTAAATGGTATTCACGAACCAGGTCAGTCTTTACAACAACTGTCAGGGCAAACATCACCGAGATTAGCTTTGATATCCCAACGTTTACACGGCACGGTAGCACAGTGGTTAGCACTGCTGCCTCACAGCGCCAGAGACCCGGGTTCAATTCCCGCCTCAGGCGACTGACTGTGTGGAGTTTGCACATTCTCCCCGTGTCTGCGTGGGTTTCCTCCGGGTGCTCCGGTTTCCTCCCACAGTCCAAAGCTGTGTAGGTCAGGTGAATTGGCCATGCTAAATTGCCAGTAGTGTTAGGTAAGGGGTAGATGTAGGGGCATGGGTGGGTTGCGCTTCGGCAGGTCGGTGTGGACTTGTTGGGCTGAAGGGCCTGTTGCCACACTGTAAGTAATCTAATCTAATTTATTCATTGAATTTATTAACTGTCTCCAATCCTGGTCACCCTGTTATAGGAAGGGTACGATTGAGCTGAGAAGAGATTTACCAGCATTTTCCAGGAATGGAGGGTTTGAGTTTTCAGGAGAGGCTGAGACCTTTCTCACTGGAAGGCAGGAGGGTGAGGGGGTGACCTTAGTAGGAGTTCATAAAATCATGAGGGGTATTAATAAGGGGAATGGCAAGTGTCTGTTCCCCAGGGCGGGGGATTTCAAGAGGAGGTGGCATATTTTTAAGGTGAGGGTAGAACAGTTTAAAAAGGACACAAGAGGCAATTTCTTTTTACACAGAGAGTGGTTCGTGTGTGGAGTGAACTTCCTGAGGAAGTGGTGGAGGCAGGTACGGTCGCAACGTTTAAAAGACATTTAGATGAAGAGGAAAGGTTTTGACAGATATAGGCAGGTGGAATTAGTTTAGTTTGGGACTATGGTTGGCACGGTCTGAAGAGTCCATTTCCGTGCTGTGTGACTCTATGAATTTAAATTTCACCAGCTGTGGATTGCATCCCTACAGCACCAGCCTGGCAGCCACTGGATTCAGCTCCTGAATGACCATTCCACGGCATTACCATTGTCACTGGAGCAGGAGTTAAAGGAATAGGGAGGAGGCCGTTCAGCCTGGTCCACTATTCAGTGAAATCATGGCTGATCTGTGGTCTAATTCTGTATACTTTCCTTTGCCTCATACCCCTGAGTACCTTTACTTAACAAACGTTATGTATCTCAGATTTAAAATTAAGAACTGATCGAACATCAACTGCTGCTTGTGGACTAACGCTCCAAACCTCTCCCACCCTTTGTGTGTTAGAAGTGCTTCCTACAATTTCCCTCTTCAATGGTCTGGCCCTAACCTTTGGACGATGTTCCCAGCTCAGGAATCTCTCCAACACGGAAATAGTTCATTATTACCTTCCCAGTGTTTTCCTTCGATCAGTTCACTCCTTAACCTTCTAAATTCTATGGAGAAAACAGGTCGAATTTGTTTAATCTCTCCTCATAACGTAACGCCTGAAGTCCAGGTATCACTCTCATAAACCTATGCTGTGCTCCCTCTGAGGCCATTCTATCCTTTCTCAGAGAAGTGCTGCATTTCGGGAAAGCAAATCTTAGCAGGACTTATACACTTAATGGTAAGGTCCTGGGGAGTGTTGCTGAACAAAGAGACCTTGGAGTGAAGGTTCATAGCTCCTT
>NW_025201872.1:0-1100 GCF_004010195.1 Chiloscyllium plagiosum
GGGAGTGGTCTTTCTGGAACGCTGATAGGGGAGATGAGGGAAATATATCCTTGGTGGTGGGGTCTGTTTGGAGGTGGCGGAAATAGTGAAGGATGATACAATGTATCTGGAGGTTGGTGGAGTGGTAGGTGAGGACCAGTGGGGTTCTGTCCTGGTGCTGATTGGAGGGGTGGGGTGAAAGGGCGGAGGAGTGGGAAGTGGAGGAGTTGTGGTGGAGACCATCGTCAACCACGTCTAAGGGGAAATTGTGGTCTTTGAAGAAGGAGGCCATCTGGGTTGTTCGGTATTGGAACTGGTCCTCCTGGGAGCAGATGCGGCAGAGGTGAAGGAATTGGGAATATGGGATGGTGTTTTTACAGGGGGCAGGGTGGGAGGAGGTGGAATCTAGGTAGCTGTGGGAGTCGCTCGGTTTATAGTAAATGTCCGTATTGAGTCAGTCGCCCGAGATAGAAATGGAGAGGCCTAGGGAGGGGAGGGACGAGTCTGAGATGGTCCAGGTAAATTTGAGGTCGGGGTGGAAGGTGTTAGTAAAGTGGATGAACTGTTCAACCTCCTCGTGGGAGCACGAGGTAGCACCGATACAGTCATTGATGTAGCGGAGGAAAAGGTGGGGTGTGGTGCCAGTGTAGCTGCGGAAGATGGACTGTTCCACATATCCGATGAAGAGGCAGGCATAGCTGGGGCCCATGCGGGTGCCCATGGCTACTCCTTTGGCTTGGAGGAAGTGGGAGGATTGGAAAGAGAAGTTGTTCAGGGTGAGGACCAGTTCAGTCAGTCGAAGGAGGGTGTCAGTAGAGGGGTACTGGTTGGGTCGGCGGGAAAGGAAGAAGTGGATGGCTTTGAGGCCTTCTTGATGGGGGATGGAAGTGTAAAGGGACTGGATGTCCGTGGTGAAGGTAAGGCGTTGGGGGCCAGGGAAGTGAAAATCATGGAGGAGGTGGAGGGAGTGGGTTGTGTCCCGAACATAGGTGGGGAGTTCTTGGACTAAGGGGGACAGGACCGTGTTGAGGTATGCAGAGATGAGTTCGGTGGGGCAGGAGCAGGCTGAGACAATGGGTCGGCCGGGGCAGTCAGGTTTGTGGATTTTGGGCAGGAGGTAG
>NW_025201872.1:2429-7408 GCF_004010195.1 Chiloscyllium plagiosum
CCCCAAGTCCCTCCTCCCTACCTTTTATCTTAGCCTGCTTGGCACACCTTCCTCATTCCTGAAGAAGGGCTTATGCCCGAAACGTCGATTCTCCTGCTCCTTGGATGCTTCCTGACCTGCTGCGCTTTTCCAGCAACACATTTTTCAGCTCTGATCTCCAGCATCTGCAGTCCTCACTTTCTCCTATGGTCAGACTTTAACTCATTTCACCAGCAAATATATCTGGAGACGAATCATTCAGTGACAGTACCTCCCTGATGTTATTTGTTTTGAAAATGGTTAAGATTGACTTTGGTTAGTCAGTAGATGTTAAATCATATGAAATCAAGTAGATTACAGGGTCAATCACAATGTTATTATATTGATAATACAAATTTAGGTGGAAATAAATTTCTCCTGCTTCTTTATGCATTGCCATCTTACCTATACATGCCTGTCTTTATATGGTTATTTCAGTGGCACCGTTGGAGTTACTGATATTACATCCAGACCGTCAGTGTTTATGTCAGACACATGAGAGCTGTTAACCCTGCAGCTTGACAGATGCATCTGTATCAATCCAAATCTCAGGAGAAAGAACACCAAAAGCACAGTGTTTGGCTTTGAAGCTGTCGAGCTTTCAGTGAGCTGTCTGAACCTTTACAAGCAGAATTTCAAATAGAGACCAACTACACACTGTTGACTCAGGTAGATAACACTGAGGCATGACTGCTCACCAGCTTTTAGAATGGTGGATTGCAGTGTTTATGTTAAAAATACTTCTCTGATTTTTCTTCATTTTCACTATTTCCTATTGTGACATTCTTGCCAGTGTGGATTAGAATCATAGTCATACAGTACAGAAACAGAACCGTCAGTCCAACTCGTCCACGCCAACCAGACATCCCAATCTGACTGAGTTCCATTTGCCAGCATTTCACCCATATCCATCTCAACTCTTCCTATTCATGATGTCTTTTAAATGTTGACTTTGAAATGTTAAACGTTGATTTTTGTACAGCCAGAGAAAAAGCACCATGATTTAATGGGCAAGATATTCCGCTGGCCAGACAGTCATTATTCCAACTCGGGTCAGAGATAGAACATAGAAGAATACAGCGCAGTACAGGCCCTTTGGCCCTTGATATTACGCCGATCCAAGCCCACCTAACCTACACTAGCCCACTATCATCCATATGCCTATCAAATGCCCGCTTAAATGCCCGTAAAGAGGGAGAGTCCACCACTGCTACAGGCAGGGCATTCCATGAACTCACGACTCGCTGAGTGAAGAACCTACCCCTAACATCTGTCCTATACCTACCACCCTTTAATTTAAAGCTATTCCCCCTCGTAATAGCTGACTCCATACGTGGAAAAAGGTTCTCACGGTCAACCCTATCTCAACCCCTAATCATCTTGTACACCTCTATAAAGTCACCCCCAAACCTTCTTTTCTCCAATGAAAACAGCCCCAAGTGCCTCAGCCTTTCCTCATACGATCTTCCTACCATACCAGGCAACATCCTGGTAAACCTCCTCTGCACCCGTTCCAGTGCTTCCACATCCTCCACAGTATGGCGATCAAAACTGCACACAATACTCCAGATGCGGCCGCACCAGAGTCTTATACAACTGCAATATGACCTCAGGACTCCGGAACTCAATTCCTCTACCAATAAAAGCCAGTACGCACTATTTACCTGGGAGTCTGAGTAGTCTGGCAGTCATTTCCGAGATGTCTTTGATGTAGGGGAGAGTGGCTAGGGTTTCTGGATGAGTTTTGTCTGCTTGTTTGGGTTTGTTGCTGAGAATCAGCGGACTGTGTTCATTGGGTAACCGTTCTTTTTGAATACACGGTATAGGTGATTTTCCTCTGCTCTGTGTAGTTCCTCTGTGCTGCAGTGTGTGTTGGCTCATTGAAATAACATTCTAATGCAGCTTCGTTTGTGGGTGTTGGGATGATTGCTTCTGTAGTTCAATATTTGGTCCATGTGTGTTATTTTCCTATAGATGCTGGATTGAAGTTCTCCATTGGCTGTTCACTCTACTGTGACATCCAGGAATGGCAGTTTGTTGTTGTTTTCCTCCTCTTTATTGAATTTTATGACAGTAAAGGTATTATTGATGGTCTTGAAGGTTTCCTCTAATTTGTTTTGTTTAGTGCCAGAAGAGTAGAGGATAGAAATGATATCCCCTTGTTCAAGAAGGGGAGTAGCGACAACCCTGGAAATTATAGACCAGTGAGCATTACTTCAGTTATGGATAAATGTTGGAAAGGATGAGAAGAGATAGGATTTATAATCATCTAGAAAGGAATAATTTGATTATGGAAAACTCAGCACTGTTTTGTGAAGGGTAGGTTGTACCTCGTAAACTTTATTGAGTTCTTTGAGAAGGTGACCAAACAGGTGGATGGGGATTAAGTGGTTGATGTGGTGTGTATGGATTTCAATAAGGCATTTGATAAGGTTCACTATGGTAGTCTATTGTAGAAAATACGGAGACATGGGATTGACGGCAATTTAGCGGTTTGGATCAGAAATTGGATAGCTGTAAGAAGACAGAGGGTGGTGGGTCCTATCCAGATGTGCATAACTCCTATCCCTTACAATTCTCTCTAAGACTTTGCCCACAACAGAAGTGAGACTCACCGGCCTATAGTTACTCGGGTTATCCCTACTCCCCTTTTTGAACAAGGGAACCACATTTGCTATCTTCCAGTCTTCTGGCACTACTCCTGTAGCCAAAGAGGACATAAAGATCAAGGCCAATGGCTCTGCAATCTTCTCCCTTGCTTCCCAGAGAATCCTAGGATAAATGCCATCAGGCCCAGGGGACTTATCTATTTTCACCTTTTCCAGGATTTCCAACACCTCTTCTCTACATACCTCAAAGCCATCCATTCTACTTATTTGTGCCTCAGTATTCTCATCGACAACAATGCCCTGTTCCTGAGTGAATACTGAAGAAAAGTATTCATTCAGTGTCTCTCCAATCTCTTCCGCCTCCACACGCAACTTCCCACTACTATCTTTGACTGGACCTATTCCTACCCTAGTCATTCTTTTATTCCTAACATACCTATAGAAAGCCTTAGGGTTTTCCCTAATCCTATCTACTAAGGACCTTTCATGTCCCCTCCTTGCTGCTTTTAGCTCTCTCTTCAGGTCCTTCCTGGCTACCCTATAACTCTCAATCGCCCCAATTGAACCTTCATGTCTCATCTTGAGATAGGCCGCCCTCTTCCATTTAACAAGGGATTCCAATTCCTTATTAAACCACGGCTCCCTCGCACGACCCTTTCTTCCCTGCCTGACAGGTACATAATTATCAAGGACACTCACTAGTTGCCCCTTGAACAAGTTCCACATATCATTTACACTCTTGCCTTGGAGTCTACTTTTCCAAGCCACACATCCTCAGTCATGCCTCACCGCATCATAATTTTCCTGCCCCCAGCTATAACTCTTGCCCTGTAGTACATACTTATCCCTCTCCATCACGAGAGTAAAAATCACTGAATTATGGTCACTATCCCCAAAGTGCTCACCTAGCTCTAATTCTAACACCTGGCCTGGTTCGTTACCCAGAACCAAATCCAGTATGGCCTCACCTCTTGTTGGCCTGTCTACATATTGTGTCAGGAAACTCTCCTGCACACCTTGAACAAACACTGACCCATCTAACGAACTTGAGCTATAGCTTTCCCCATCAATATCAGGAAAGTTAAAGTCCCCCATAACACCCACCCTATTACTTTCACTCTTCTCTTGAATCATCCTCACAATCGTTTCTTCTACGTTTCTAGGACTATTAGGAGGCCTGTAAAAGACTCCTTACAGGGTGACCTCACCTTTCCTATTCCTAACCTCAGCCCAAACTACCTCGGATGGCAAGTCCTCATCCATCGTCCTTTCCACCGCTGTAATACTATCTTTGACAAGCAATGCCACACCTCCCCCTCTTTTACCCCCACCTCCGCCCCTACTCAAACATTTAAATTCTGGAACCTGCAACAGCCAATCCTGTTCCTGTTCTAGCCATGTCTCCGTAATAGCCACAACATCGAAGTCCCAGGTACCACCCCACGCTGCAAGTTCACCTACCTTATTTCGTATACTTCTTGCATTGAAGTATACACACTTCAAGCCACTTTCCTGTTAACAGGCACCCTCCTTTGAGATTGATGCCATGTTCCTAACCTCCTTACACTCCAGGTCCTGTACCCTAAAGCTACAGTCTAGGTTCCCATGCCCCTGCAGAGTTAGTTTAAACCCCCCCATAGGGACCTTGCGCATAGGGACCTTGCAGACACACCAAACGAAAGGCCCAGAAGTTGCATATTCTGCTGAGCAATTCATTTATTCATGGAACCCTCTGCAAGTCTCCATAAAAATTATAGATGTCAGATGGCTTCAGTAAAATTGAAGAAGGTAGGTACTCAGAAAGCGACTATTAAAGATGTTTTCGAACTCCTAAGTAAGTATTAAAGAGACCTCATACTTACCTCACTGACAACCTGCAAACATCTTCAATTGCAGGACCTGACCAGTCTCCGCCCCAGTATCTGATCCTGATCCCAATCCCAATGACCTGTAGCCCCTACACCCCCCACCTGACCAGATTGCTCCTCATCATATAGTTTATAGATTAGATTAGGTTCCCTTCAGTGTGGAAACAGGTCCTTCAGCCCAACAAGTCCACACTGAGCCTCCGAAGAGTAACCCACCCCCCTCTGGCTAATGCACCTAACACTATGGACAATTTAGCATGGCCAATTAACCTAACCTGCACATCTTTGGAATGTGGGAGGAAACCGGAGCACCCGGAGGAAACCCACGCAGACACAGGGAGAATGTGCAAACTCCACACAGACAGTCGCCCAAGGCTGGAATCGAACCTTGGACCCTGGTGCTGTGAGGCCGCAGTGCTAACCACTGAGTCACCGTGCCACCATTATCTTCTTTGTCAGTGATGTCAACATCAGTATTGGATTT
>NW_025201873.1:0-1469 GCF_004010195.1 Chiloscyllium plagiosum
CAAATAAGACATCGTGATTACCTCCAGTTTGATTCTGAACATCACCAGGAACAGCAATGGAGTCAGTTGACAGACACAGAATTGGTGGCAGGAACACGGGCACTGGCTTCGGCTTATCAAATGTTTGTCGCTATGACAGCGGAGGAGTCAAGAAAAGTCTCAGTGAGGTGGGCTCTGCCTGTCATCAGTGTGAAAGTCTGACATCAGATGGTGACACCTGGGGGTAGGAGGCTGATGGGAAATGGGAAGGAGAGGGGGTGGGTGTACATGAACAACCCAGTGCGAGAGAGAAAGGGACAGGAGTTAGAAGAAAATAGAGGGCACACAATTCTCAGTGGTTACAACTTAGTAGAAAATGAGGAGAGTGAAATCCCATCCGAGGCTTGGTATTGTCAAGGTTGTAGACTCATTGAGAAGGGTTTTGGATAATTGTTTAGCATCATTCTAGTCATGCGGAGATGTTACTTGTGACTTTGGTAAGAGGCTGTGACTGGGGCAGTGGGTGGAGACCCTGCACCCTGGTCAGAGGTTTTGGATTTGAATTTGGAATTATGGGGCCCAATAGGTTGCTCGTCAGCCTATAAATCCTCCCAACCTACCTGCTGGCAGGCAGTGAGAATAGGAGAGTCAGTAGAAGAAGGTGACAAACCATTGAGTTCCATAAGGAGGGAATCCAACAGGGATTTTCAGCCCAACCCTTGAAAACAAAGGTGGGAGACGAAAAGAAGACTGAGGGATTCAGGGGGTGAGATGTAGGAATGTTAGAAGGATGCGGGGAGCTGAGCAAACACAGATATATGAATGCACGGGAAGAAGACAGTCACGAATCAGCTAGCAATTCCAATCCACCTTAAAACGCTGGGTAGGGAATGCTGGAATGATAAAACAAAAGCCACATGGTAAAGAGCATTTCCATAGCAACAGTTAATAATGTTACACTGAGCTTCCAAATTCGGATATCTAAACATGTGTAAAGCTTTTGTATTAAGTGTGGAAACCGTGTTAAAAACATATGGAATGATATCACAGCACATAAAGGGAAAATAATCAAAACATGCAACTCCCCAGCGTTCCAACTCAATCTGAAAATGAACAGAAAATTGAAATATTTGGTGATTGTTTTAATTACAAGAATGTGCATGAAGAGCTGGCTGCGGCCCAGAGACTGATGACAAGTTATAGGAAATCATTGCTAAATACCATTCGGCAAACTGACTTCAAAACACGCAATCGCTGGCTATAAACAGCAACTCGAATCACACACTCGTTCTGGAGAGACAGTGCTTTTCAATAAAACTTTGTCTCCTTTATGCACAGGTAACTGGCTATTCTCATTGGAACCCTCATCCTCCCAATTCTCCTTCATTCGGCCTATTCTCCCTCCCTCCCCCTATCCTCCCTCCCTTCCCCTGTCCTCCCTCCCCCTATCCTCCCTCCCTACCCCTATCCTCCCTCCCTTCCCCTGTCCT
>NW_025201873.1:4381-6436 GCF_004010195.1 Chiloscyllium plagiosum
CCTTCCTTCCCCAATCCTCCCTCCCTTCCCTGTCCATCCTTTCCTCCCCCAGCCTCCCTCACTCTTGCACTCGCACTCACCCCCTCACCATCCCTCACTCCCCTGTGTTTGCTGAGCCTCCTTCTTGCCAATTACCCCATCTGCCCCTAGCATGCTTGCACCATTCTCTCTCAGTCCCTGAACCAGCCCCTGCCTGGCCCGCTTGCCCTGCCTTTAAGGTGAATTGGAGGGTCAGCCCAAGCAGGAGAGCTGACGCTGCGTCAAGGCTACTAATGGCCTTAAAAATGAGCAAGTTCCTTTGACTGGAACGGTTGGGGGTGAGCAGTGTTTGATTGAGGAGAGTGCGGTGAGAGTGTGTGAGGTAAGTCAGCCCCTCACTGCCTGTTTCCCGGCACACAGGCAGGTGAACCCAGTGAAGTTGACACTCCCCGTGATCCACACACTGGAGTTCAGCTCCTCTGGGCCAAGAGTTTGGAAAGCCCAGGAATTAATTAGCCCCAGCTCTGAATAAAAAAAAAACACAGGAACGATTCCAGGAGCTAGGCTTCAGGGTGAAGCCAGAAACTTTGAGCAGAGTGACTGAAATGTGGTTCTCTGTTATTTTATTTTTGAAAATGCAGATCTGAAAAAAAACCCCATCCTGGCTCGCAGTCAGCAGCTTGAACGAATTGTTCTGTTGCAGAAATGTGCTTACCCATAAAACCCTCTGCCCGAACCACACCCATATACAATCCAGATAGCCAGGCCTTTAGCTCATTATTTGAATTACGCTGCTGTGTAACAACTGTAGGATTTTTAAAAAAGTGCTGACCTATTCACTGTACTAAACGAAAGGCATTTAATATGAGTGGAATACAAGATGCTTGACTACCACAAGAGTAACATTCTTTTTAGATACTTTTTTTTACTGGAAATCCTCAAGGTGTGAGCATAATTATTCCAATCTTTCAGCATTTGTTGCCATCATCTTCTTTGCCTATATGTATCGATGCGAGAGCTACTGGCTTAATAATGTTCGTCTGACATAGAACAGCTCAGAGTTCAGGGCCATTCCTCCCTGTTCAATGCCACATGTTGTCCATGGTTACCTGTCGTCTGGATGCAGACAGCAAAATGTTCACAATCAAACACACTGCTCCCTGGTTGCTGTTGGTGGTGTTCACCCAGTGTTGAGCTCTAAGTTCTGCTTGCAGTTTAACATTTGACTTGTACCTGATATAAAGTCCAATGGAACCTTCTGTGTTATAAACATGACATGTTTCATTGTATCCTCCATCACTGGGCTCCCAGCCTGTGGAAGAACACAGATCTCCAGAAACTATTAGGTTAGCCCTACACACTGGCAACTCAGTGAATGTTTCCAAGGGGCACATGGTCCCTCGTTGCTTCAACAAGAGGTGCTAGCAAGTGCCCCACGCAAAACCTAATTGTAGAATTTCCTCTTCTCCATGGCCTCGGATGTACAGAATGCCCTGTGCATTGGAAGGTGAAGCAATTTCTCATGTTTACATATTCATTGCACTCTCTGACACACACGCATACACATGCACTCTCTGACACACACACACACTCTCTGACACACACTCATACACATGCACTCTCTGACACACACACCACACATACACTCTCTGACATACGCACACATGCACTCTCTAACACACACACACACATGCCCACTCTGACACACACATGCAGTCTCTGACACACATATGCACTCTCTGACACACACACATGCTCTCTCTGACACACACACACACACACTCACCATGTGGTCTCTGCCTTGGTCTCTCTTCCTCTTTTTGAAAGTACTATTGTTTTCATCTTTTTTGTTAGATTACATTACAGTGTGGGAACAGGCCCTTCGGCCCAACAAGTCCACACCGACCCGCCGAAGCGCAACCCACCCATATCCCTACATTTACCCCTTACCTAACACTATGGGCAATTTTAGTATGGCCAATTCACCTGACTTGCACATCTTTGGACTGTGGGAGGAAACCGGAGCACCCGGAGGAAACCCACGCAGACACGGGGAGAACATGCAAACTCCACACA
>NW_025201873.1:6585-7408 GCF_004010195.1 Chiloscyllium plagiosum
ACACACATGCACTCTCTGACACACACACACATGCACTCTCTGACACACACACATGCACTCTCTGACACACACACACACATGCACTCTCTGACACACACACATGCACTCTCTGACACACACACACACATGCACTCTCTGACACACACACATGCACTCTCTGACACACACACATGCATTCTCTGACACACACACATGCACTCTCTGACACACACACATACTTGCACTCTCTGACACACACATGCACTCTCTGACACACACACGTGCATCCTCTGACACACACACATGCACTCTCTGACACACACACACACTCATGCACTCTCTGACACACACACATGCACTCTCTGACACACACACGTGCATCCTCTGACACACACACATGCATTCTCTGACACCCACACACACATGCACTCTCTGACACACACACATGCACTCTCTGACACACACACATGCACTCTCTGACACACATACATGCACTCTCTGACACACACACATGCACACACTGACACACACACATGCACTCTCTGACACACACACACATGCACTCTCTGACACACACACACATGCACTCTCTGACACACACACATGCACTCTCTGACACATACACACACATGCACTCTCTGACACACACACACATGCACTCTCTGACACACACACACATACATGCACTCTCTGACACACACACATGCACTCTCTGACACACACACATGCACTCTCTGACACGCACACACATACATGCACTCTCTGACACACACACACATGCACTCTCTGACGGCCACACACATGCACTCTCTGACACACACACACATACATGCACTCTCTGACA
>NW_025201874.1:0-7408 GCF_004010195.1 Chiloscyllium plagiosum
TAGTCATACTCATGGAATCATCCCTTACAAACAAATGACCAGACACCACCATCACCATCCCTAGATCGAGAGTGTGGTGCTGGAAAAGCACAACAGTCAGGCAGCATCCGAGGAGCAGGAGAATCGGCATTTCGAGCCTAAGCCCTTCATCAGCCTGACCTGCTGTGCTTTTCCAGCACCAGACTCTTGACTCTGATCTCCAGCATCTGCAGTCTTCACTTTCTCCTGAAATCTCTGGATATGTCCTGTCCCACCAGCAGGACAGACAAGGCAGAGGTGGTGGAGGATTTCAATGTCCACAATCGAGACTAGCTCTGCAACAGAATTACTGACTGAGCTGGTCAGGTCCTAAAGGACATAGCTGCTCAACTGAATCTGCAGCGGGTGGTGAGGGAACCAACAAGAGTGTAAAACATACTTGATCTCATTGTTATGAATTAACCAGCACCAGATACATCTGTCCATGACAGTACATCAGAAAGAGTGACCATCACACATTCCTTTTGGAGACAAAGTCTTGCCTTAAAGTTGAGAAAAACCTCCATTGTGTTGAGTGGCACTATCACCGTTCTAAATGGGACAGACTTTGAAGAGATGTAGGATCTCAAACTGGATATCTCTGAGGCACTGTGGGACATCAACAGCAGCAGAACTGTACTCCAGCATATTCTGTAATCTCATGGGTTTGTAAGTCCGGCTCCCATCCATCACAATGGACAGTAAAGGAGGGCATGCCAAAAGCAGCACCAGGCAGACCTAAAAATGAAGTGCCAACCTGGTGAAGCTACCAAACAGAACTACCTGCATATCAAACAGCATCGGCAGCAAGCAACAGAGCTAAACGATCTCACAACCAATACTACAGATCGGAGCTCTGCAGTTCTGCCACACCCAATTGTGAATGGTGATGGACAATTAAACAACTCACGGGTGGAAACATCACAGATATCCCCACGTTTACTGATGGTCGGGCCTCACATATCCATGCACCAACTAAGACAACGGCATTTGCAGCAATCTGCAGCTAGAAGTGCAAAGTGGGATGATCCATCTCATCCTTCTCCAATGGTTTCCAACATCACAGATGTGAGTTTTAAGCCAGTTTGATTCTGTTTGAATAACATCAAGAAATGGTTAAGTAGTGCAAAGGCTGCAGGCACTGCCAATATTCTGGCAATAACACTGATGGCTTGTGTTCTAGAACTTGCCACCCACCAAGCCTCGTACCGCTCCAGCACTGGCATCGACCGACAATGTGGAACATTGCCCAGGGATGTTCAACACAAAAACACAGGGCAATCCAACCCAGGCAATTTCCCTCTGTCAGTCCACACTCGATGGAAGATGTCATGAACATGGCTACCAAGCAGCAGCTGCTCAGCAACAGCCGCTCAGCAACAGCCAGCTCAGTGACACTCATTTTAGGCTCCACCAGGGCAACTCAGCTCCCGATTGTGTTACCGCTCTGATTCACAACCTGACAACCAGCTGAAACCTAGAGGTAAGGCGAGGGTGACAGCCCAGTCCCACTCCAAGACCACTATTTCTAGCTGCTTCTACCCTTGTCTCAGCTCATATACTCTCATCCACCTTGTGTTATCTCCAGACTTCATTATCCAAACACACTCCTGGCCAGATTCCCACATTCAACCTCCCTGTAATCTCAAGAAAAACTAAATCTCTGCTGCCCAAGTACTCCTTCACACCAAAACTTGTTGATCCATCAAAAGGCTCCTATTCATAATCAACAAAATAGAGCCACAGAGATGTACAGCATGGAAACAGACCCTTCAATCCAATCCGTCCATGCCGACCAGACATCCCAACCCAATCTAGTCTCTCCCGCCAGCATCCAGCCAACATCCCTCAAGTTAAAATTCGCACCCTTGATTTAATTCCTGGTTGTGATCATCCCAAGCTCGCTGCATCACACACCCTTTGAAACCTCGACAACCCATTCTGTTCGAGACTCCCAATGATTTGTTAATTCATTACATCACCTGTGTGGCTGCTTTTACAGTTGCCAAAGCAGCAAGGTCTGAAATTCTCAGCCAAAACCTCTCAGGTCTGCTTTCCTCCATTAAGACATTCCTCAAAACCTGCTTATTTGGCAATGCTTTTGGTCACCTGACCTAATATCACCATCTCTGGCCTCATGTCTAAAGTTCTTAATAATAGTTGTGTAAAAGTATAAGCATGACAATAAAAATACAAACAGTTACTGATTTGGACATTATCTTCAGATCTTTACTGTTGCTGAATGAGTACTCTGCAATGTCTCTTACCCAACCACATTGTGGCAGCACCTTCACCGCATAAACTGCAGCTGTACAAGAAAGTCAAACATCACCCTCTCCACAGGCAACAGGGCTTTGGCATTAATCACTGGTATCTGTGGAAGGAGAAACACAGTTGATGTTTCAAGGAGTGCAAAACGGATTACAGGGAATGAAAATGGTGCAGAATGAGATAGTCAGAAATGGAAGGAAAATACACTTGCTTATTGGAGAAAAGAATTCTTGACTGTCAAAGATTTTCCAGAAAAAAATAACAAGCAGCACATGGTCAGGGGCTGGACAGCAGTGAAAAATTAACTTACAAGAATCTCTGTTAAAGTAATAGTAAAATACTAAACAGACCAAAAATACACCCATTGTTCGAGACTGAGGAAGCTAGATATTGACAAAGTGGCCATGAGGGAGCCCAGAGGTGAATCAGAGCAATATTAGCTGTTATGATCCCACAGTCATAGAGATGTATAGCACCAACACAGACCCTTCGGTCTAACTCATCCATGCCAACCAGATATCCGAACCTAATCTATTCCCATTTGCAACTATTTGGCCCATATCCCTGTAAACGCTTCCTAGTCATATCATGTATCTATTTAGATGCCTTTAACATGTTTTAATTGTACCAGCCTCCACCACTTCCTCTGGTAGTTCATTCCACCACTGCATTAAAGAGTTGGCCTTTCGGCCCCTTTGAAATTTTTCCCCATTCATCCTAAAGCAATGCCCTCTACTTCTGGACACAACCACTCCAGGAAAAACACCTTGTTCATTTACCCTCATTATTGTATAAACCTCCATGATATCACTGCTCAGCCTATGGTAGTCCAGGAAAAACAGCCCCAGCCTTTTATGCCTCACCCTGTAGCTCAAATCCTCCAATTCTCGCAACATCCTTGTAAATCTTTTTTTGAAACCTTTCAACTTTAACACCACCCTTCTGATAGGAGGCAGGCCAGAATTGCACACAATATTCCAAAACTGGCCTAATCAATGTCCTGTACAGCAACATGACCTCCCACATCCTATATGCGATGCTGTAACCAATAAAGGAAAATATACTGAACACCTCCTTCACTATCCGATCTACTTGCAACTTGACTGGCAAGGAACTATTGTTAGAAATGGGGAAGAGTGTTGTTTTTGCAGATATAGAAAAAGCATACGGAAAAATGGGTACAGCAAGAGAACTATTAACTCTATAAGTATTTAGGGAAGAGAATCTATAATTATGGTTCATTAAATACTAATTTTAGTGTGTAATTATTATAAGTTTCAAATAAGTTCAATGTTTAAAATAAAGTTCAAATAAGTTTTTTTTTATAAATTGTGTTTTCAGCAAAAAGCTGAGATAACCAAATGCTTGAGCTAAATGATACAAGTCATTGAAATATGCAGGGATGGAATGTACCAGCAGAGTTAATACAAAATGTTGAACCAGATCATAATATACCTATGGATAATTTAGATAAATGTGAGGTGCTGCATTTTGGAAAAGCAGATCAGGGCAGGACTTATACACTGAATGGCAAGGCCCTGTAGAGTCTTGCCGAACAAAGAGACCTTGGACTGCAGGTTCACAGTATTAAAAACAAAATCAATAAAGTTTAGACGAGACCACCAAAACTGGAAACGAGACAATTTATTCTACGATCTTGCAAGAATCAGATTCCAATTGTACAGAACAGTTGAAGTGAGGAAAAATTCAAATTACTATACCAGTTATACGTTTGAGACAAGTAAAAAGGAACATCAAGATATAGGTTTAGCCTTACAGAGGGGAAAGTTGCCAACTTGGAGAGAAGGGGGCAATAAGGGTGGAGCATAGCTGGGCATTAATAGAAATCAATACAAAAGATTGGGTAGTATAGGAGTCAGTCATAGTCGGGAGAGATGACCTCACGCAACTCAAACATATAACTGGTGTAGTAATTTGATTTTTTCCTCACTTCAATTGCTCTGTACAATTGGAGTCCGATTCTTGCAAGATCGTAGAATAAATTTTTCATTTCCAGTTTTGGTGGTCTCGTCTAAACTTTATTGATTTTGTTTTTAATACTATGAACCTGCAGTCCAAGGTCTCTTTGTTCCGCAAGACTCTACAGGGCCTTGCCATTCAGTGTATAAGTCCTGCCCTGATCTGCTTTTCCAAAATGCAGCACCTCACATTTATCTAAATTAAACCCCATCTGATCAATATTCCATTGCACTCTGAGGTAACCTTCTTCCCTGTCCACAATACCTCCAATTTTGTATGACCTGCAAACTCATTTACTATACCTCCTATGTTGACATCCAAATCATTTAAATGAATGACGAAAGAAATCCAGAAATAAACACCCATCTCTCCAGGTTTGAATATGCTCTGTGCAAATCCTGCCCTATGACGTTTACCAGAGAAATGCTGCACTTTGCCCCCTACAAAGATGGCGGCTCCGCACGTGTCCAGTGAATCATTGCCCAAAATAAAGATGGCGCTCACTCAGCCCTGGAGCCGTGCTGAGGCAATTCCCCATTTACTGCAAACGCGGGAATGGGACGTTCAAATTTGTGTTTTCCGACGTGCACAATTTGGTTATAAAACCTCTCCTCTCATAGGAAAACGGTTTTTTTTTCCGTTTCCCTCCGTTTATTTCTTACCGGATCCTTTCGCTCCATAACTTGCCGAGCATGTATTACAGCGACTCTGCGCCGCGCGCAAGGGTGATCATGTGGTTTAGTCTAGTTCCGCCCCTCATTCACTTTGATTGGTTGGAGGACCAACCGCCCCGCCAGGTCCTCCAGTTCCGCCCACCGTCCTTTCATTGGTCCGGTGCTGACATCAATCACCCGGTGTCCCTTTTTGGCTAGAGCATGCGCAGTGCATCCTGCTTTTGCTGATATGTTGGGTAATGTGATGGGAGAGTTTACCGAGGGTAAGAATTCCCTTTGTGTGAGCTCTGCGGTAGATTTCCTTTATTCATGGAGGGAATTGCCTTCCTAGTCATGACTGTATAGCTGTGATTGATGAATCAATGCCATCTGAATCAGTACATAAACACCCCATTTTCACATCTGAGATCTTTAGCACATTGTATCACGCTCTTCTTTGGAAACAAAAAAAAACATGAAACGGAGCCTCAAGGAATCAGAGCAGGAGTAGGGCATTCATCGCCTTCAGCTTATTCCCCCATTCTATCAGATCATGGCTGGGCCAACCCAGACCTCGACAGCTCTCTTATGCTTGATCCGCATAGCCCTCAACTGCTCAGTATTTCAAAAATCTATCTGCCCTCTTTTAAAATAATTTGAGATAGAATCACAGATTCCCTCCTGTGTAGAAACAGGCCCTTCAGCCCAACAAGCCAGAACAACCCTCCGAAGAGTAACCCAACCATTCCCCTCCCACATTTAACTTTCACAATTGTTTGGGCGAGAACATTCTAACCATTCACTGAGAGAAAAAAATCGTTACTTCTTCTAAAATGAATGTTCCCTTTTGTAATGTCCCCTGGTTTGAGACTTCACTGGTGCTAGATCTAGTCAACATCTACCCTGTCAAGTTCCTCAGAATCTTGTTTCCATAAGATCACCCCTGCTTATCTATTCTTGATAGGTCAACCCGTTCATCCTCAAAGCAGCTAAGTGAATCTTTTTTGAATGATCTCCAATGTTGGTTTATCCTTTATTAAATATGGGAGCTAACATTGTATACAGTACTCCAAGTGAGGACTCAGCAACAGCCAGTGTGGTTAACCAATCCTCAATCCATGCTAATACATTACCCTGATACCATGAGCTCCTAAATTGTGCAATTAACTTTTATGTACACCTTATCATTTACATTTTTAAAATTCAAATACAGAACATCATTGGATTGCCCTTTATCAGCACTGCTTGTTATCTCCTCAATGAACTGTCGTAAATTTGTCAAATATAGTTTCTCTTTCACAAAACCCAGTCTACCATGTTTAATGATAAGCTTTTCTAAATGTCCTGCAATTTCTTTCTTTAATATTCGACTCTGTAGATTCTTTCAGTAGATTTGCTAAGTATGATTCCCCTCTCTTAAATCCATGCGGACTCTGTCCAATCCTGTCACTGTTCAGTAAGAAACTTGACTGTACTCCAATATAGTTAGTAAATGTATCTGTATTAATTTTAAAAATCGATTACTTATCAATGCTGGACCCATGCAATATCAATATATTAGTGACTCTGAATTTGGGTTATAATGTTTTTTTGTTAATTCCTTTTCATATTGTGTTATGCAGACAGCAACAAGTGATCACTCTTAATTGTGAGTAACTTTGAAAATAATATATTTTAAAAATGACATCCCAAAATGCTGCCTCATTATTGTGCAAAGAGAATTTTGCATTCAATAGTTTGCAGATAAAATTGAACCGATTTTTTGCTGCAATTTGGCCAGACTGCAGGTTACACCAAAGTGACAACTCTGTTGTCAAATTCTTACTTGACACTGCCCAAGGCGATACTGATGGGACTTCACTTTGCCATTCTTGTTCACCAGCTTTATTTCCAGATTTAATCGTATAATCATTCTAGAGCTTGTAATTTTAGACAACTTCTCCTTTAGGTACATATGTAAATATCATACTGAAATGTTGCACTGAATGGTACCAAATCTGAAATTAGTCTCTAATCTGATAGTAACATGCTCTGACCCTTCTACATATGTATTGGCATAAGTCTATGCCAGTTATTTTTCTGAAGCCTGTGATTCCTGATGAAGGGCTTATGCCCGAAACATCAACTCGCCTGCTTCTCGGATGCTGCCTGACTTGCTGTGCTTTTCCAGCGTGACACTTTTCGACTCTGATGTCCAGCTTCTTTGGTCATCACTTTCTCCTTTGATCAACAAAATTTATTCTTGGTTTAATCTTCTCAAAGTGGAATATGAACCAATTCATGAAATTCAGATGTCTCACATTTAACTTAACTATGTGAAGGCTAAGACATTATTAAATTATTGTCAGTAATTGAAACCGTGCTGACAATAATTTAGTAATGTCTTAGCCTCAGCTTTAGAGTGTTTCCAGATATCACGCAGCTGCAGTATTTTGTTTTGCACTCAGCTATACATTGTTCTCACTTGTTTCTTTGTGAAAGATTAC
>NW_025201875.1:0-7409 GCF_004010195.1 Chiloscyllium plagiosum
AGTGAGCAACGGAAGCGTGAGACGAGGAAAGGTCTCACGCTTCCGTTCAAGAATAATGTCTTGAACTATAGATCAGTGAGCCTGACGTCATTGATGGCCGTGTTGTTGGAGAACATTGAAAGGGGTAGGATTTACATGTATTTGCAAATACAACAGCTCATGAAGGATAGTCAACATGGTTTTGTGCATGGAAAATCATTTCTAGCAAAGTTGATCGCATTTTGTGAAGAGGTGACAAAGAAGATTGGTGATGGCAGTGTGGTAGACGCTGTCCATATCGACTTCAGCAAGGCAATCGACAGGATTCCCCATGGCAGACAAGTTAGTAAGGTTAGGTCATAAATAGATCCAAGATAAGCTATCCAATTGACTACAAAATTAAAGCGAAGGTAGGAGACAGAGGGTGGTAGAGGACTGCTGTTCAGACTGCGGGCCTATGAACAGTGTTGTGCCACAAGGAGCAGTGCTGAATCCACTGCTTTTCATCATTTATATAAATGATTTGAATGTGACTGTTTGCCTTTTTATTATGTTTACAGATAACACTAAAATTGGAGGTAAAGTGGCCAACAAGGTTTAACTCAGAGTCCAATTGGACCTCGACCTGATGGACCAATGGGCCAAGGAATGGCAGATGGAGTTAAATTTAGATTAATATGGAATCTTGCATTTTGTAAAGGTAAAATAGGTCAGGATATATACAATTAATGTTGAGGTCCTTGGTGTGTTGTTGAACAAAACTGTGCAAGCTCATAGATCCTTGAAAGTGGAGTCGCAGATAGACAGGGGGGAGAACAGGGTATGGTACGCTTGCCTTTATTTTTCACAATATTGAGTATGCGAGTTGGGAGATCATGTTGCGACTGGGCAGGATGTTGGTGACGCCATATTTAGAATACTGCGATGAATTCAGTTCTCTCTGCTACTGGAAGTATGTTTTACTTGAGAGGGTGCAGGAACGATTTACAGGGGTGTTGCCGGGATGGAGGGATTTAGCTACAGGGAGAGGCTCGGAAGACTGGTTCTTGCTTACTCCGGAGCATCGGAGGTGGAGGCGTGACATTATAGACGTTTATAAAATCATGAGGGACATGGATAATCTGAATAGGCAAGGTCTTTTTCCCAGGATTGTAGAGTCCAAAACTATAGGACAAAACTTAAGATGAGAGGAGAAAGATAGTAAAAGGACAACATTTTCATGCAGATTGTGGTGTGTGTTTGGGATGAGCAATCAGTGAAAGTGATGGAGGCTGATACAGTTCCAACATTTGATAGGCATCTGGATATGCATATTAATAGGAATGATTTAGTGGGATATGTGCCTAATGCTAGCAAAAGGGACCAGATGAGATTGGGTAATTTTGTTTATGTGGACAGGGTTCCCTGCTGTATGACACTGTAAGAGAGATGAAGAGAAATTCTAAAAGCGCCGTTTAAGTGGGAATTCTCTTGCCCAGAGGTATGAAGTGCCTCTTTGTTCACATTTGTACAAACTGGGTTAGTTAAATATTTGACAGAGATTGAGTCATGGATAATGGGACACTGACAAGATTGTGGGGCTGAGAACACAACCTGATATTCCACAATCGTAGTGTCTTTCTAGAAGGTTCATAGTGTTTAACGATCTAATCCTGCTCCTGAGTCTGATGTTCTGACGATCCATCCAGACCCTCCAACCTGCCAGACAGGAGCAGTTGGAGGCCACGTACTGCTATAGCTCCCCTGACTCTCTGGAATAGAGAATTCCTGACATGCCCTACCTTCTGTTTGAAGAAATCACTGCCTGTTGCTACACCATGACCTATTGATATGAGCGATAGAGGTGAATGCAAGCGCTTAGAAAAGAGTAACTGCCTTTGATATCAAGGCAGCATTTACCTGAGGATGATATCAAGCAGCCTGAGCAAAATTGCACTTCATCAGAATCCATTGCGAACTCACCGCTGTTTGGAATCATTCACAACACAAGGGAACATGTTTATCATCCGTGGGCAACAATCATCTCAGCAGTGGGACATCACTGCAGGAGATCCTTAGGGTAGACCTCTCAGCCCAGGCATCCCCAGTTTGTCAGCGGGAAATCCCTGCAGTGTGAAAGCAGGCCATTCTTCCGATTGAGTCCATATCGATCACAAGTGAGGATATTTACTGTATGTTACACAATATTCAGAAAGCTTCGTCATCCCTGACCTCCTAAGGCAGTCTGGGTCCATGTGCAACAAGACTGAGACAACGTTCAAGCCTGTGCTGTTAAACTGTCAGTAACATTCATGAAACAGCGCTGCACATTTCCACAATAAATGTAGGCGTTCACTTAGTACCTTAATCTGGCTTCACGGGAATATGTGAAAGTCATTCAGCCCATCAAATCTACTGGACAAGAAGACAGACAGCCCATTGAGTCCGTCCTGCCCTTACACAGGAAGACAAGGAATCTGCTCACTCCCACACATCACTTATACGAATCAGAAAGAGACTATTTCATACCTGAAGTTACTTATAAAAGAACAGGAAGAGGTCATTCAGCTTCTCAAGTCACTAATGCAGGAACACGAAGATGTCAGAGATGCTCCAACATCACAAACAAATGGACAAGCACCTGCACAAATGTACTGTTCCATGTTATTCCTCGTGGCTTCGTTGCACATAGGACATCCGTGTTATGTTAGCATGTTTTTTTTTTTCTGGCAGTGGGAATGAAGCCTTTTTAAAAACAGTTTCAAAGGCATCTTTCATCGCTGAGAGAATAGACCTACATTCTCTCTGGAAGTCCGAATCTGGCGGGGAATGGCTAACTGTTTCAGAATGAAGGTACTGCGGCTGCTGACAAGATTGTGAACAATGCAACGTTGAGTGCAGGGTCACACAGTAACTGTGCACTAAAGCCCTCAGAGTTAGTTCAGAGCCTGTACCTCTCTGTTATTAGAAATGAGGTCTCTGCACAGCCTCGTAAACTATCGTGAATCGAGCATCCTATGGAAAGTATGCCATTCCCCACCTTATCTATGGCCTGCTTTGGACGTAATGATTGTCCGTCCATAACCATTAAGTTTCAACTTCGTATTCTCTCACAGTGCTTCACGTTAAACACATACTTACCGCACTCTTTCCTGATGGTATCATCGTGCCAGGGATGAGTCTGGTGAAACTCCTTTTCACTGTCTCGGTGATGTGGACATCATTATTTATAAAGCAGTCTGTACACAAAACCCCAAATACTCTTTCAATAAAACACTAACATTGAGTAAGATAATATTTACTGTAGTACTTCAAGTATTTTGCATGAAGGACCAGATATAATTTTCAGTTATAATTACTTACTGTCCCATCTGAATTCTGCTAGTGACTTATAACCAAGGACATCCAGGTCGTTTTCAACAACAGAACTTCCTAACCTCTCACCAATTAATGAACTTAAATGAGAATCATAATATTGGTTGTTCCCATCTAAATCATTTTATACCATGTGAACAGATATTGCCCAAGCACTGATCTTTCTGATACCCCAGAAGCCTTCCACTCAGAGCAAAAAATAACACTACTCCCTTCATTTTTCCCGTCATCCAATTTTTGATCCATTTGGTGTATTCCACCCCTACCTACTCTTGGACTCTAACATTCCCCACTCACGAGTATTCAACCGTGTCAAACTTTGTCCTGAAAATTCATATACTCTACTTCCACTCGTTGTCAGTTGTCGATGTCACAACGGACAATCTCCACAAATTACAGCAGGTTTATCAAAGATCATTTCCCTTTCCTGAATCCAGGCTGACTCTACAAAAGCATATCATTATTCAAAGTTTGTGCGAAGATTTGTAGCTCGGGTGCTCGTTGTTTCGGTTCTGTTCGCCGAGCTCAGCAAACAGAACCACAACATATCATTATTCTCCAAGTGTCTTATTGTCACATTCCTTATAAAAGGTTACACAGTCTTTCTCACAGCTGTCAGCAAGCTATTTAGTTGTCTGTTTTGCCTCTCCTGCCTGTTTTAAATATTCAGTTTTACAATAGCTGCATTTCAGTTTGCCGCTTCCTTTCCACAATCTAACCAGATTTGAAGAACAATCAGTAATTCTTTCACTAGCTATGTTCGAATCTCCTCAGTACTCTGGGATTTAGCTCATCAGATCCAGCAACATACCAACCTTCACCTCGATTCGATTTTCAAAGATATACTCTTCATTAATTCTAATTTTCTGCAGCCCCTCATTTTCACCAGTGACCCTGTTCCCCAGCATGTCTTGAGGTTAGTTTCTGCACCTTCTTCTGTGGAGACAGAACCAATGCATTCCTCTCAGCAGGCAGATGGCTTCTGTCAGCTATTGATATATCAGAGGACTGCACTCTGGGTTTGTCACTCTTGCCTGGAATGTTCCAGAATCAATCCAATACACTTCATGGTGATGGATATGTCACCCACTCTTTCCTGGAAAGTTCCCAAATCAGTCCAGTTCACTTCCTGGTGAGTATCAGCACAGTCCTGTCATTGGTATGAATTAACAGGCTATATTGAAGCGGGGGGCACAGCTCAGTGACCACTTCAGTTTTGAAAGACGCTGGGTTCACATTTCGCATTGAAATGGGTCAAGCTTAGACACATATTCCTGGTTATCGCTGGGACAATTATGCAGTGTCCTGCTCCTCCCTGCGTACGGAGCTTCACTTCTGTGTAGCCTCGACTCCATTTGTTTATCATGGACACAAAACACTCGATAAAGGCAGTGCTCACATCTCGTCCAGAGTGGGGTTACCATACCCTTGGGCCTCTCTGAATGGACGCTGCAGCTGATAACACAAAACCGAGAAAAACATCCACCGAATGTCCCTTTAATCTGTAATGACAGCAGCAAGTCAAAGTTTCACACACGGCGCAATAATACCATGTTGAAAATGCTTCTCTTCCTAGCAGAAAAAAAAAAACAGTTACATCTCTGCACAGTCCTACAGGTACAGTTCCCTTCTCCAAAAAAGCAGTTGACAATGTTACATTCCGTTTCTCTGTGTCTCAGAAACTATAAGGGCAACACCGGTATTGCCAATGGAGTTGATCACCACACTCAGAGAAGAAAGACAGCGGGAATATAACTCAGCTTAAACAGGGACACATCTAAATTGACACGATATTCAGAAATATGGGAAAAGGGAAATTTTTAGAATAAGGTCCCATTTTGTTTTCCTTCTGGTTCATTATCAGCAGTCCCTATGTTTGATTTCATTTCTCTCTCTCTATGTCTTGCTGGACATTTCTACATCCATTCCGCTAACCTCCCTCTCACACATCCGAACATCCCTGATATAAATAATATTATTTCCAGTTGCTTTCAGTTGTGATATAGGGTCACGACATTCGAAACTTTATCTATTTTTTCTCCTCACAGAGGCTGCCGTACTTGCTGAGGTTCTCCAACATTTTCAGACGCTGAAGAATTTTATTTCAGATCTCCATCATCCACAGTTCCTTGGTTTATTTCACATTTAATGCTGTTGTTTCACAGGATTTCAGCATCACAGGTAAGGGCAGCATTTGTTATCCGCCACTAATTGCAGTTGACTGCAAGACCATTTCCCAACACAATATGGAGCCAGCCTTTTTTTGTCACACTTAGTTTCTTTACCAAACGCTATCAGTGAATTAATAAAAGAAATCCTAATTAGTTATGGTTGTCGTTTGTAAAATGAGATTTCATTCCAATTGTTGCCATTCGAATTTAACTTCTGTCATCGGCTGTGGAAGGATTTGAAACAATGCATTTAAAGTCATAACTTGTGCCTTTGAATTACATGGCCAGTGACATTATTACTCGGTACGAGGTCCCTCTTATGAAATAAGTGGAGAGACAAGAACAAGTTTGTGGTCAAAATATTTGTAACTGGAAGAGTGGTCAGAAAAGAACTGGAGCCGTAAAATCTGAAGTGAACAAGGGGCAGATGACGGCTAATTCAGCATCAGCATTGAGGCAGAGCTGGAAACAGGGGATATTATAGAGGTGGGTGTAGGCATGGTTGATGGCCGAGATAATACAGAGACATAAAACAGATCAGGGCAAAAGGAAGACTCAAGAGTTTGAACAGTCTTGTTCCTTCTTAGATGTTTATGAGTGAGGATTCTGAAATTGATGGAAATGTAGTGGAGTTTGTCACTGAAACAGAAGATAACAGATTATGTAATTGTTAAATATAAATAACAGAAATAGCAATAACCTTCACTACCGTTTATAGAATGGATAGGGATAGGCTTACCAGGAACATTAATAATAGCGAGGATGGGATAGTAACCTACTTGAATAATAATCAGTGCAGCTCGTATCTGCAACTCTAACCATGGTCAATCTTGAGGAAGTTAGTAAACCCCCAAAGATAAAATCGTGTCCATTGTTGTAACATTCCAGTCAAATGTTCTCAAATTCTGACCCATTGATGGAACATTGCAGTCTGTTGTTCTAAGGTTCTCTTCTTCTCCCTCTTCCTGTAGCTGCTGGGTCCAATCATCTTGAGGATGACACTGCCGCTGATACTGTGTGATATCAGGTTGAAGGAAGCCCCTTATTAATAGAAGAGACAAACCCTCCAATGACTCAGTTAGAATCCATGGAGACTTCCGTCAATCACAGTCACTGAACAAACAGCTCCAGTTAACCTCTTGCACTACAATCCTCAAATGTCACAATATTACTTGGTCTAATTGGGATGTTGGGGAATTACTTAATGGACAACATTGCTGATTATTGGAAGAATAGCACATCTCCAATTGTAAAGATAGAGGTGAGGTAGAGAGACGAAGCTTTCTATTCACTTGCTCCATTATCCCACTATGTTTTGGCAGGGTGATTAATGCTGGGCACCCGAGACCATCTGTGTATGATCACTACGCCTGTTGCATCCTTTCGTTTAATTTATTTATATTTAACTTTGACATTTATCTTGCCATCATTTCGTAGTTTAGGTGGAGTTAGGCATTTTTGAGAAGCTCGTTCAGTTACATAGATGTTGTAGATACGATCCATTCCTTGCAGCCGCAGTCTGGTCCTGTGGAGTGATGGTCAAGCTCTCACAGAACCAGGATTCTTAGTTTTAAATTTCACCAGTTATTGCTGGGGTCTCAGCAGGGTTGGAAGGCAGGAAATCTCTCCCAGCTGCTGCATTCTCTCTGAGATTTCTCTCAGAATTGACTTTTGATGTTCTTTCCTCCTGGATGAGAGAACTGCATGTGAGACAATCTGTTTACTGAATTTGCTTTTGACTAGTGTATGCTTGTGTGATGTTACCATACTGAAGTATTTACTGTTTAGTAGTTAAATAACCTATTATTCTGCTACGTTTTCAAGTAGAATTAAGTTATTCCAAGTTCCTCTTGTTGTTGTTGTATTTGAATTCATTGTGTTCTGCTTACAATCGAATACTTTGAC
>NW_025201876.1:0-3048 GCF_004010195.1 Chiloscyllium plagiosum
GCAAGACCCAGAGAAGAGGCATTGAATTGATTAACCGAATAATCAATTATCCGAACAAAATAGTCCCGCCCATCTCATTCGAGTAATCAGTAATCGGGGCTGTGAGGGGAGTCAGTAATGGGAAGGAAGGTTATTTGAAATTGGAGAACTCAATGTTAAGTCCTCCAGGCTGTCGGCTGCCCAGGCAGAAGGTGAGGTATTGTGCCTCCAATTTGCAGTTTGGTTCATTGCGGCAATGATGGCGGCCAAGGATGGTCATGTCGGAAAGGGAGTGGGAAGGGGAATTATATGGGCAGTGACTGGGAGGTCAAGTCGGCCACTGTGGGCTGCAATGCTTGGTGAAATGTTCTGGGTGGGAGGAGGTATGGTCCAGTTAGTTATGGGAGTCTGTGAGTTTGTAATAAACATCCGTCTGAAGACTGTCCCCGAAATGGAAATGGATAAGTTAAGAACAGGGAGGGAGGTGTCTGAGATGGAACAAGTGAATTTGAGGGCGGGGTAGAAGTTGTGGGCAGTTGATGAACTGCTCCAGTTCAGCCTGGATGCAGGATGTTGCAACGATGTAGTCATCGATGTAATGGCAGAAGAGTTAGGGCACAGTGTCTATGTCGGTACTGAAGAGGGACTGTTCGATTTCGGCAACAAAGAGGCAGGCGTAGCTGGGGCCCATCTGGGTGCTCATGGCCACCCCCAGGATTTGTCCTCAAGAGTCCCCCTGGTCTTCACCTACCACTCCACCAGTCTCCACATCCAACGCATCATTCTTAAACACTTCCGCCAACTCCAACTAGACCCCACCACCAAGAACATCTTCCTTTCTACACCTCTCCCAGCCTTCCGCAAGGACCATTCCCTTTGCCAATCCTTCGCTCGCACCACTCTCCCCACCAATCCCTCCGAAACCCCAGGTACCTTCCCCTGCAACTGGAAAAGATGCAAATCTTGTTGGTACACCCCTCCCAACCTCCCCCTCACCTCCATCCAGGGCCCCAATCAGTCCTTCCAGATGAGACAGAGGTTCACCTGCCTCTTCTCCAACCTAGTTTACTGCATCAGGTGCTCTCGATGTGGTCTTCTCTACATCGGGAATACCAAACGTAAACTTAGGGAATGGTTCCCCAACCATGTCAGCCAGACCTGCAGGGTCCGACCTGACCTCCCAGTCACCGCCCATTTTAATTCCCCTTTCCACTCCCTTTCCGATGACCATCCTTGGCCTCCTCCATTGCCACAGTGAATCAAACCGCAAATTGGAGGAACAACACCTCATCTTCTGCTTGGGCAGCCTACAGCCCAGAGGACTCTACATTGGGTTCTCCAATTTCAAATACCATCCTTCCCAGCCCCTCCCCTCCCCTCCCCTCCCTTCCATTCCTCCCCATCGACCCTTCCTTCCAGCCCCCTACTGGATTCCTCCCACCTATCGCCCAGTCAAGTCGTACCCTCTACCTGTCTTCACTTATCCCCACTTCACCACCCTTCCCCAGCTCCCCCTTTATCTGCTTCCTATCGGAAAGATGTTGTGAAACTTGAAAGGGTTCAGAAATGATTTACAAGGATGCTGCCAGGGTTGGAGGACTTGAGCTATAGGGAGAGGTTGTACAGGCTGGGGCTGTTTTCCCTGAGCATCGGAGGCTGAGGGGTAACCTTATAAAGGTTTATAAAATCATGAGGGGCATGAATAGGATAAATAGACAAAGTCTTTTCCCTGGGGTCGGGGGATCCAGTACTGGAGGGCATAGGTTTAGAGTGAGAGGGAAAAGATATAAAAGAGACCTAAGGGGCAACTTTTTCATACAGAGGGTGGTACGTGTATGGAATAAGCTGCCAGAGGAAGTGGTGGAGGCTAGTACAATTACAACATTTAAGAGGCATTTGGATGGGTATGTGAATAGGAAAGGTTTGGAGGGATATGGGCCGGGTGCTGGCAGGTGGGACGAGATTGGGTTGGGGTATCTGGTCAGCATGGACGAGTTGGACCGAAGGGTCTGTTTCCATGCTGTACATCTCTATGAATCTATGATATAGGTTATTAATTTTGAATACATCTTGCACTTTTTTTTGTTGTATAATTGAAATGCCAGATTTCTTTCCGTGGAACTGGTGGTTATTTAAAACAGTCACTCAGTGCCTGGAGTCGTGTCCAACTACTCAAATGGGCCAGATGTTTTTACTGTCGACAATTAAGCAATTCAGATCAATACTTAACTGGTCAACCCTCACTTATTTTTAGTACAAATTTGCAATTTCCCCAGGCCTGTGAGATTGGATGCAGCCAAAAAAGATATTGACAGATACGTTTCAACATGGTTTATTAAATGTGCAAACATAAGAGAGATCAGAACAAATAAAAACAAAGCTAACTGTTCGAATAGCTTGAGTCAAGGTTATATACTTTTGCAACAAGAGTTATATGTCACAGTTGGAATTTTATGTCCCAGTTGTCATATAACTAGAGGCTGGCTTAAAATCAGGACTACTATCAAAACTAAAACCCATCACTCCTTGCAACATGGCCAACAATTTGACCATAAGTAATTCTATGGGTTATTCATCTTCATTTCTCAATACTTCCAAAAGGCCTTTGATAAGGTGCCACATGGGAGGCTGCTGAGCAAGGTGAGGGCCCATGGTGTTCGAGGTGAGCTACTGGTATGGATTGAGGATTGGCTGTCTGACAGAAGGCAGAGAGTTGGGATAAAAGGTTCTTTTTCGGAATGGCAGCCGGTGACAAGCGATGTCCCGCCGGGTTCAGTGTTGGGGTCGCAGCTGTTCACATTATATATTAATGATCTGGATGAAGGGACTGTGGACATTCTAGCGAAGTTTGCCGATGATACAAAGTTAGGTGGACAGGCAGGTAGTACTGAGGAAGTGGGGAGGCTGCAGAAGGATCTAGACAGTTTGGGAGGAGTGGTCCAGGAAATGGCTGATGGAATTCAATGTGAGCAAATGCGAGGTCTTGCACTTTGGAAAAAAGAATAGAAGCATGGTTACTTTCTAAACGGTGAGAAAATTCATAAAACCAAAGTACAAAGGGATCTGGGA
>NW_025201876.1:3320-7410 GCF_004010195.1 Chiloscyllium plagiosum
CTGGGACGCTAAATGTCTTCAAGGCAGAAATTGATAAATTCTTGATGTCACAAGGAATCAAGGGCTACGGGGAGAATGCGGGTAAGTGGAGTTGAAATGCCCATCAGCCATGATTGAATGGCGGAGTGGACTCAATGGGCCAAATGGCCTTACTTCCGCTCCTTTGTCTTATGGTCTTATGGAAATTCATCCCATTTATTCAATTCAGTTGGAGGAAGAGTTTCACCTCCAGGCAGCTGCTTGAGAAAGTGCGCTAGTTGGTCACACATTCCTGCAGCAATGTGCCCCCCTCCTATCGCTGTCCGATTGATTGGTTTGGAGGCAATTGCCTAATCTATAATCACCAGGCAAGTTGTGGTGTGCCAAACACTGGCATCAGTGCAGTTCCACAGATTCACCACTAGGACAGCAGGCCGGAAGCTCAAGAAGGCAAATTTTGAAGACAGAAGTCACAGATTAGATTAGGTTCCCTACAGGGTGGAAACAGGACCTTCGGTCCAACCAGTCCACACCAACCCTCTGAAGCGTAACCCACCCGTACCCATTTCCGTCTGATTAATGCACCTAATACTATGGGCAATTTAGCCTGGCCAATCCACCCTAACCTGCACATCTTTAGACTGTGGGAGGAAACCAGAGCACCCAGAGGAAACCCACGCATACATAGGGAGAATGTGCAAATTCCACGCGGACAGTTGCCCAAGGCTGGAATCAAACCTGGGACCGTGGTTCTGTGAGGCAGCAGTGCTAACCACCATGCCGCCCACACAAGTGCCTTTTCAAAGAACAATACAGCATGGGAACAGGCCCTTCGATCTCCAAGACTATATTTTTATAGTCTCCCAAGGGATGTGTTTGTGCTTCTCCAGGATCCACTAAATTACCTCAAGACTTATCTTTACTGGGCCTTTTCTATATCATCATCCATAGCGCTGTTTGATTACAATTAATCTCTAAAATGTACATCAGAAGGCCTCAAATTCCATGTAAGAAAACCATTGGCATAACTGCCAGGTAATGTGGAAACCTGTGCTTTACACATGGCATTTGTCACTGGCCATATCACTGGGGCTAATAGGGTACTGAGGAGGAGAGTGTGAGGACTGCAGATGCTGGAGATCAGAGTCAAAAAGTGTCTTGATGAAGAGCTTATGCTCAAAACGTCAACGCTCCAATTCCTCAGATGCTGCCTGACTGGCTGTGCTTTTCTAGTACCACATGTTTTGACAGGGTATTGAGGAAAGCAATCTCATTTTGTGGCCATTACCACCTTAATGAGGCCAGATGAATGCATCCAAAATGAACTTCATTTCAGTGTGCGGTAGCATTTGCTGATTTGACTGTGATTTGCTTTTATGCCAGTCTGAACATGTAACCTGTTACACAGCTGTCAGTGTATTCTCAACAATTTACCGAAGAATCACAGCAATGTAATGGCACAGAAGGGAGGACAATCAGCCATCTCTGAGTTCCTCTCTCTCCATCTCCTTAAGTTTGAATAGACCAAATATCTCTCTGTATCATTTCTCCAGTGGCAGAGATCAGTATCATGACAATTTTCTAAGCCACCTCCTGTATTTTAAATGTTGCTCTTCTTCATCAAGGGCAGCATGGTGGCTCAGTGGTTAGTACTGATGCCTCACAGCACCAGGGTCACAGGTTCGATTCCAGCCTCAGGTGACTGTCTGTGTGGAGTTTGCATATTCTCCCCGTGTCTGCGTGGGTTTCCTCCAGTGCTCCTGTTTCCTCCCATAGTCCAAAGATGTGCAGGTCAGGTGAATTGGCCATGCTAAATTGCCCGTAGTGTTCGGTGAAGGGGTAAATGTAGGGGAATGGATCTGGGTGAGTTACTCTTCGGAGGATCGGTGTGGACTTGTTGGGCCGAAGGGCCTGTTTCACCACTGTAGGGAGTCTAATCAAAAGACCTGAATGACAGATACATTGAAACCAGAGTGGAGACTAATCACAGAATGACATAATTCTGGTGCTCAACCAGTTAGAATGTATTCTTTTTTCTATGGTGACTATTGCATCTGAATCTTTTCCAATTTCATGTTTAGATATTTCAATATAATTCATGGCATATGAGAGTTTCTTTTCTTTCTGAGGGATTGAATGATGACTGTACTTGTGGGTTCATTTCCCACCACTCCACTTCTTTACATTTTCAATCAAATTCACTTATTAGGGAATGAACTATCAGACAGGATTGTGGCAATCATTGTTGCTATTCCCAAATTGCTAAGTAAATTGGATGAGAAAGATCAATTTTTAAGGGGTTTTTTCCAATCAATGCTCAAGGATTTGTGTTTATACCATCTATGCCACTCATAGATAGACATGTTAGTGGAGATCTGCCTTTGTGGTCTACATAAACCTTCAACTCCATGAAGCTTCCTGCAACAGGAGCCTACTAGATCTCCAAATCTGCCAGCTGCTGAGATGGGATGACATGGTGGCTCAGTGGTTAGCACTGCTGCCTCACAGTGCCAGGGACCCGGTTCAATTCCAACCTTGGGTGATGTCTGTGTGGAGTTTTTGCTGTGTGGCTGTGTAAGTTTCCACTCACAGTCTAAAACGTATGCAGCGTAGGTGTTTTGACCATGTTAAAATGCCAACAGTACCCAGTGATGTGCAAGCTAGGTGATTTAGCCATGAGAAATGCTAATTGGGATGGTCTTCAGAGGATCAGTTTGAACTTGATGGGCTGAATGGCCTAAATCCACACTGTAGGGATTCTATGAAATGTTGCTGGCAAAGTTAGCATTTATTGACCATCACTAACTGAGGAGCTTACTAGGTAGGTTCATTGGGTGGGTAAAAGTAAGCTATCTCAGTGCAGAACTAGACTTTCATATGGTTACATCGGAGTAAGGATGGCAGTGATCCTTCCTGAAAAATTGGACTTTATGTTGGTCACATGGTCACGGTCTTCTATTTCCAGATTTTAATAAATTGACTTCAAATCTGTGATGTGCTAAATTGGTATTTGAACCCACCTACAGTAAAGGCTGTTTAAGGCTACAACACTTTAATTTCTGTCATCACCAGAATAAACCATGGAAGACCGTCTCCACCGACAGACCAATAGGCACACAATAAATTGGCTTGCTGCGCTGGGAAGTTGAGTGAAGTTTATTAATATTAGACAGTATCAGAGAAAGTGTCATAACATCTCAAGGCTCACTTGGCTCATTCTATCTGACTTTATGCATTGGGAAGTGGTTCTATCCATTAGCAGGTCAATCTGCTCTCAGGCTGTCGCAAATAGGAAAGGCCTCTGCCCACATGCTTTATTTTGGGCTGGGTTTTGCTCTGTGCAGCAAACATATTTCCTTCTTGCTTACTGGGATGACCTGCAAATGTTGTGCAATGTATTTAAGCAATTAAACAAACACGTTCTCAATATATGTAAACAATTTGTAATTATTGATTTTCTCTGGCCTGCATGTGGAAGTATGGCACGTTTCTCGTATGATCCTCCTTTTGTCAATTCAGAAGAATTGTATCCAATTGGAAGAAACTGCCATGCAAACAGGTGATACGTCAGGCCCAATGGACACAGTTGTTCATTTGTGTGCACATTTTTGGGGCAAATTGTGCTGCATGTTGGCATTGCATTAGTGCATGTGCAATGAGTGACCAGGGGATACTGCATGTACAAAGCAGGTAGATCATGATGTCAATCAAGACATAATGTTCATAGAATCATAGAATCCCTACAGTGCAGAAGCAGGCCATTTAGCTCATCAAGTCCTTACCGGCCCATTGAAGAGCATCCCAGCCAGACTCAACGCCTACCCTATCCCTGTAACCCTGCATTCCCCATGGCCAATCTACCTAACCTGCACATCTTTGGACTGTGTGAGGAAACCGGAGTTCCTGGTGGAAGCCCACACAGACACGGGGAGAATGTGCAAACTCGAGACAATTCCCCAAGGGCTGGAAGTGAACCTGGATCCCTGGCTCTGTGGGACAGCAGTGCTAACTGTTGTTTTAATCCAACAAATTTGGAGCACAACTCTCCCCTCTCTCAATCCTGCATCATTAAAACAGAGGGAGAAAGTGAGGATTGCAGATGCTGGATATC
>NW_025201877.1:0-4781 GCF_004010195.1 Chiloscyllium plagiosum
CCTCTGTCACAATCCTGGAACATCCCTCTCCCCCATTCCCTTCACACCACTGACCAATTGTTCCCACATCATCTGGGCTGTAGTGGCATCAAGAAAGTAGCTACCGCCATAATCTCAAGGGCAGTAAATTCTGACCCAGCCATTGGAGTCAAAGTCCCCTTGATTAATTCTGAAACACATCTGAAACAAAACATGTTGACAGACAAGCTTTTGGCTGCCAGAAAATTCAATTTATTTCAGATTGTGTGTGTGTTTGTGTGTATTGCATAGAGTTCTGGTCGCCATATTTCAGAAAGGATGTGGAAGCATTGGAAAAGATGCAGAGAAGATTTACCAGGATGTTGCTTGGTCTGGAGGGATGGTCTTATGAGGAAAGGCAGAGAGACTTTCTCATTGGAAAGAAGAAGGCTAAGAGGGGATTTGAAAGAGACATATAAGATGATGAGAGGATTAGATAGGGTAGACAGTGAAAGTCTTTTCCTAGGATGTTGACATCAGCTTGTATGAGGGGGCATAACTACAAATTGAGGGGTGATAGATTTAAGACAGGTGTCAGAGGCAGGTTCTTTACTCAGAGGGTGGTAATGGTGTGGAATGTCCTGCCTGCCAATGTAGTTAACTCAGCCATATTAGGGAGATTTAAACAATCCTTGGATAAGCACATGGATGATGATGGGATAGTGTAGGGGGATGAGCTGAGAATAGTTCACAGGTCGGTGCAACATCGAGGGCCGAAGGGCCTGTTCTGTGCTGTATTGTTCGATGTTCTAACTATTTAGTTAACCGAATTGATTCCCTGGCGTTTGAGTTTACAACTAGAATTAAATTCTATTGTCACGTGTGTTCACGTATAGGAACACATGAGGACAGTGAAAAGTGCACAGAGTGACCATTCTCCACCACCATCTGCAACAAGATAGATTCACTGTAATTACCTTGGCCATACCCCAGTCAGAATCTGTCAGCTCCTAAAGAAATCGTCCACTCTGATGGAGAATGGGGCAACTGCTATTTAGCGAGTGAAACAGCTTTACTATCCAATTCCTGAAACTTTGCTGTTCCTGGTGATTCATGGTTCAGCCCCAGTGTTTTGGAAGGTAGCGGGTGGAAGCCCTGCATTAAAAAGGGAGGCAGAAAACAGGAAGCACAGGCCGGTTAGCTTAACATATTCCAGGGAAACTGCTGGAAGATATTATTCAAGCAGATACAGCAGGTCACATTGATCTGTTGAAGATAATCTGGCAGAGTCGACATTGTTGTAGAACATAGAACATAGAACATAGAAGAATACAGCGCAGTACAGGCCCTTGGGCCCTCGATGTTGCGCCGATCCAAGCCCACCTAAACTACACTAACCCACTATCCTCCATATACCTATCCAATGCCCTCTTAAATGCCCATAAAGAGGGAGAGTCCACCACTGTCACTGGCAGGGCATTCCATGAACTAACGACTCGCTGAGTGAAGAACCTACCCCTAACATCAGTCCTATATCTACCCCACCTTAATTTAAAGCTATGCCCCCTTGTAATACCCGACTCAATACGCGGGAAAAGGTTCATACTGTCGACCCTATCTAACCCCCTAATCATCTTGTACACCTCAATCAAGTCACCCCTAAACCTTCTTTTCTCTAGTGAAAACAGCCCCAAGTGCCTCAGTCTTCCCTCATACGATTTTCCTTCCATACCAGGCAACATCCTGGTAAACCTCCTCTGCACCCGTTCCAATCCCTCCACATCCTTCCTATAGTATGGCGACCAAAACTGCACACAATATTCCAGATGCGGCCGTACCAGAGTCTTATACAACTGCATCATGACCTCAGGACTCCCGAACTCAATTCCTCTACCAATAAAAGCCAGTACGCCATATGCCTTCCTCACCGCACTATTTACCTGGGTGGCAACTTTCAGAGATCTGTGTACATGGACACCAAGATCCCTCTGCTCATCCACACTACCAAGTATCCGACCATTAGCCCAGTACCCCATCTATTAGCCCAGTACCCCATCTGCAAAGGAGCAACTTTTTCATGCAGAGGGTGGTGCGTGTATGGAATGAGCTGCCAGTGGGCATAAGCCCTTCATGCTGCCTGACCTGCTGCGCTTTTCTAGCAACACATTTTTAAGCTCTGATCTCCAGCATCTGCAGTCCTCATTTTCTTCTGATGCACAAGAACACCTAGATCTCGTTTTACATCCCCTTTACCTAACTTGACTCCATTTAGATAGTAATCTGCTTTCCTGTTCTTGCCACCAAAGTGAATAACCATACATTTATCCACGTTAAACTGCATCTGCCATGCATCCATCCACCTGTCCAAGTTACCCTGTATTCTCATAACATCTTCCACAAAACTCACCTTGCCACCCAGTTTTGTGTCATCAGCAAATTTGCGAATATTACATTTAATACCTTCATCTATATCATTAATGTTTATTGTAAACGGCTGCAGTCCCAGCACTGAACCTTGTGGTACCCCACTGGTCACCTCACCGCCTGCCATTTGAAAAGGGACCCGTTTATCACTACTCTTTGCTTCCTGTCAGCCAGCCAATTTTCAGTCCAAATCAGTATTTTGCCCCCAATACCGTGTAGCCTAATTTTGCTCACTAATCTCCTCTGTGGGACTTTATCAAAGGTTTCTGAAAGCCCAGGTACATGACATCCACTGGCTCTCCCTTGTCCATTTAAGAACAAAGAACATAGAAGAGTACAGCATAGAACAGGCCCTTTGCCCCACGATGTTGTGCCGAGATTTAATCCTAATGTCAAAGATAGTACCTTAACCTACGCACCCTTCAACTCACTGCTATCCATGTGCATGCCCAGCAGTCACTTAAATGTCCCCAATGACTCTGCTTCCACCACCACAGCTGGCAACACACTCCATGCATTCACAACTCTCTGTGTAAAGAACCTACCTCTGATGTCTCCTTTATACCTTCCTCCTAATATCTTCAAACTATGACTTATTTTACCAGTCAATCTTCATTGTTACATCCTCAAAATATTCCAGAAGGTTAATCAAGCATGATTTTCCCTTCGTAAATCCATGCTGACCCTGACCTGTCCTGTTACTGCTATCCAAATGAGTCATAATTTCATCTTTTATAAGTGACTCCAGCATCTTTACCACCCTTGATGTCAGGCTAGCTGGTCTATAATTCCCTGTTTTCTCTCTCCCTTCTTTCTTGAAAAGTGGGACAACATTAGGGACACTCCAATTCGCAGGAACTGATCCTGAATCTATAGAACATTAGAAAATGGTTACCAATGCATCCATGATTTCTAGATCCATCTGCTGAAGACCATCAGGTCCCAGGGACTGAACAGTCTTCAGACCTAACAGTCGATCCAACACCATTTCCTGTCGAACATAAATTCCCTTCACTTCATCCATTACCCCAGGTCCTTCAGCCACTATTACATCTGGGAGATTGCTTGTGTCTTCCCAGTGAAGACAGATCCAAAGGACCTATTCAACTCTTCTGCTATTTCCTTGTTCCCCATAATAAATTCGCCTGTTTCTGTCTTCAAGGGCCCAATTTTAGTTTTAACCTTTTGTTTTCTTTTCACAGACCTAAAAAAGCTTTTACTATTCTCCTTTATATTTTTGGCCAGTTTGCCTTTGTGCCTCATTTTTTCTCTGCCTATTGCCTTTTTAGTTATCCTCTGTTGCTCTTTAAAAGCTTCCCGGTCCTCCGGCTTCCCTTTCATCTTTGCTATGCTACATTTCTTTTCTTTTATTTTTTTTCCCAGTCCTTAACTTCCCTCGTCAGCCACAGGCGCCCCTGCCTCCTGTCAGGATCTTTCTTCCTCTTTGGAATGAACTGATCCTTCACCTCCTGCATTATATCCAGAAATACCTGCCATTGTTGTTCCACTGCCATCCCTGGTAGGGTATTGAACCATTGAGCTCCTCCCTAAGAGCTCCATAATTCCCTTTGTTCAACTGCAATATTCTTCCGATTCTCCCTTCTCCCTCTCAAATTGCAGATTAAAACTTATCATATTACGGTCACTACCTCATAATGGCTCCTTTACTTTGAGGTCCCTGATCAAATCCAGTTTGTTGCACAACACCAGATCCAGAATTGCCTTCTCCATGGTAGGCTCCAGTACAAGCTGTTTTAAGAATCTATCTTGGAGGCACTCCACAAGCTCCCTTTCTTGGTGTCCAGTACCATCCTGATTCTCCCAGACTACTTGCATGTCAAAATCCCCAACATAACTTTGCAACAGGCCATTTCAACTCCTTATTCAACTTACACCCTACATCCAGACTACCGTTTGGGGGCCTGCAGCTAACTCCCATTAGGGTCTTTCTATCCTGACAATTTCTCAGCTCTATCCAGACTGACTCTACAACTCCTTATTCTATACCCCCCCTCGCAAGGGGCTGAATATCATTCCTCACCAATGGGACCACCCCACCCCCTCTAACCATTAGTCTGACCTCTCGATAGCACATATAGCCTTGAATATTCATTTCCCAGGCCCTGGCCTCTTGAAGCTACATCTCAACTATCCCCACAACATCGTTCCTGCCAATTTCCAACTGAGCCTCAAACTCTCCCACCTTATTTCTTATGCTTCGTGCACTCATATATAATAGTTTTAATTTGTTACTCCCCTCACCCTTACTATCAACCCCTATTTCACTTGACCATACTATATGATCCCTTCTTGAGTTTTCTGCTTCGTTGATTCTGTTGTCTTTCTTAACTTCTGTTATTCTCACTTTCCCATTAACTTCCTATTAGAATTTCCAGTTT
>NW_025201877.1:5762-7410 GCF_004010195.1 Chiloscyllium plagiosum
TGGGGCTTGAAGCAACACTTACATATCCGATAGTATTGGGGCTTGAAGACACACTTACATAGCCGATAGTGCTGGGGCTTGAAGCAGCACTTACATAACCGATAGTGTTGGGGTTTGAAGCAGCACTGACATATCCGATAGTGCTGGGGCTTGAAGTGAGTTTGCCAATTGCTGGGTTTGTTTCCCTTTGGCCCGAGCTGCCTCCGGTTCACCATGGCGGGGTGGTGGGGGGCGGAATGGGGGAAGGGGTGGGAGAGTGGTATATGATCCCTCTGTCCATCCATCTCCCATCAGGATGGTCTGAAGATTTTCTGCTTCTGCCGAAGAAAGAGACCTGAACAGTCCCCATCCCCCACCATCCCCATCCACCAGGCTCAGCTCATTTGGAACCGTTTCCCTTTTACTGGCCTCACTTTCTCCAAATCAAAGAGCCGCTTCTGGCTTCCTGTACGGGTCCCAGTGTATCTGTGTCTTTGTGGGGAAGGTGGGATAGTTCTTGGCGCAGTCCTATTTAGCTCTTTCTCCAACCTGTTGGTGATGCAATTACTGCTTTCCTGCTCTCACCAGAATTAGAGGAAAAATATATTAACTTGTTTGCAATTTCTGTCTTTCCCTCAAGGCCACATTTCTGACTTTTCCCTTCCTTGGCCTCTCTGTTTCCATTTCTGGGGAAAGGCTGTACATCAATATCCATTCCAAACACACAGACTCCCACAGTAACCTGGAATACACTGCCTCACGTCCTGACTCCTGTAAGGATTCCATTCCATTCTCCCTGTGACTCCATCTTCAGCTGTTCTGGTGATGTCACCTTCCACCCCCTCATTTCCTCTCAGGGACATGGCCGAATCTATCAAGAAGGTGAAATTAAGGATCTCAGATGTTTTCACTTGGAACCAGAAAACTTGAGGGAATTTGCTCATTCTTCATAAAAGAACAGGGGGAACAATTCTCCAGATAAAGAACACTCATTCCCCTGTTATTGCAGCCTTTGGCATTTGCAGAAAGGCAATGCATCTTCTTCACGGACAGTGAACGTCACAGTTTTCATGGAACAGATTTCGGGAATAGTCCTCATTTACTGAGCAGCTCCCCTTGGATGAGGATCAGCAAAGAAACTCAAGTCTGAAGACTTTAATGCAATGTTTGTGATGAAACTGAACATTTTACTGGAATCTACACATATTCAGCAATCATCAAGAAGTTATATCTAATATATAGGAAGTAAAGTTTGTTGAAAGGACAAATATATTAAATCTTCAAAGATTTCTTTTCCTCAGACAAATTGTCAGGAGCATTGATCTGTCGTGTGAAAACAAATCTGTGGTGAACTCTATGGAACATCACATCACAATACACCCAAACATTTCAGTGATTTTACTTTATTTGATGGTCCTCCGTGCTATCTCTTCTCTCTCCCTCTTACAACAAACCTGCTGACCATCATTGTTCTCTCCAATGGAAAGTGTGGACATTCCAAATGTATCTCCGTGTACATTTTCTCCATGGCAACTGTAGATTTCCTGGTCCTGTTTTCGGTGTTGTATCACGTTTTGAGATATCATGTTCCAGATTCATTTCTGTCGTTCGCTGCAGTTTGTAAATTCATCCTGCTTTTTATTCCTGCCACATTGGATATGTCTGTCTT
>NW_025201878.1:0-2845 GCF_004010195.1 Chiloscyllium plagiosum
TGGGCATGGAAAAGGAAATAAGCTGGAAATTTACTAATCTAATTTTTGATGATGTAGGTGAAGGAGTTGCTGTACTGATTAAACAACATCCTTATAGGCAGTACACTCTAAAGTGTGAATCCACAGGTTCAAAACTATATTGAATGCATGCTTCAAGGCAAATAGTCGAAGTGAGTTGATTCTACTGTAGCTCACCCATAGAAATGGCGCCAAATCCAGATGGTACCCAACGTTTACGTGAAGACTATCGCAAAGTAAATGCAGGTACAAAGAGTAATGCATATCAGAATCCGTGCTGAGAAGAGTGTGTTAAGAATGTGGGACAAACAACTTATATTTCTAATTTGGAGTCGCTCAGAGGACATTGGCAGGTACCTTTGTTCATAAAAAAACAAAGGCAATTTTGGCTTTCTAACACCAAATGGACTGTATGACTTTAATGCTTTGCCATTTGGTGTGAAAAATGCGCCAGCCGCAGTTCAGAGACAAACCAATAAGGTCATTGCCAGACTGACCAATTGTCTCGTGCATATCGATGACCTCGTAATTGCTAGTGTACACATGGACGGAACATTTATAACGTTTATCAGACTTTTATAATCGCCTTCGAAAGGCAGGCCTGGTGATAAATCTGGCTAAAAGTGAATTTGCCAAAGACCAAGTGAACTTCCTGGGCCACGCTATTGAAAATGGTCAGATGACGACACGGGATGCAAAAACAAAGGTAATTGGAGAGGTTCCCACACCTTCGATAAACAGGACCGTACTACAGTTCCTGGGATTGAGTGCATTTTCTCGAAGATTTGAACCACATTTTAGTAGTGTGGCTGCTCCACTCATTGAATTATACAAGAATGGCAAGAGGGTTCAGTGAACAGCGAATGGACAGAAGGCATTGACAGCCTGACTGCAACGCTAACCACTGCCCCGGCATTAGCCACACCTATTTACGTCAAGCCAATGAAGGAAACTCTCGATGAAAGTGATGTGGACGTCGATGCTGTGCTCTTGCAAGAAGGTGACGAGAAAATAGAAAGGTATTTTTCCAGGAGAGTGAACCCCATGAGCAGATATATTCAACGTTTGAGAAGGAGACTTTCAGATTGGTGTTGGCAATACAACGTTTCAGTGTTTATGTTACAAATCAATTAACTAAGGCAATCGCAAACACTGATCATAACCCATTGAAGTTTGTGGAGAAAATTAAGGAGAAAAATGCCAGACTGTTAAAATGGAGCTTTTTGTTACAGACGTTCAATATTAAAATTGTGAATGGGACAGGACGATTAAACATCACTGCTGATGCAGTGTCGAGATACAAAAGAGAAACGGAGGCGTTCGATAACGGGAGTACTACAGACTGAAACGGGTAATAGTTTTGATTGATTGCATGTTTATAGTCAATGTAAAATGCGTGTGTATTTTAGATTACTAACAATTTAGGTTTGAGAGATTATTAACTGAAGCTATCTTTGAAAATAGCTGGTTACTTTTTAAAGCGGGCAGGTGTGATGAACCTGCTTCTTTAACAAGGTTATGCTGTCCTTGGCTTTTCTTTTCAGACAGGTCATAAACGACACAGACTCGGAAAAGTCTGTGGTTGAAGCGTTTTTGTGTCACTTTGATTACAGCTAACAGATACTGCCTTGCTGTCGATTAGCTGTAATCAGAAAAAGTTTTATAAAGGTCTAAAAAAGGAAACTGTGTTTGATTTTATATTTGGGCAATGAAGTGTTTATTGAGAATTGTTGCAAGCATCTGGAACAGCATCAACAAGTTGGGATGATCTGTTGGGTTTTTGGAGAGGTGAAGTTAATCGATGTTCAGTGTTTTCTACTGTGTGTTTCATTCAGTAATCTTGTAAATAAATTCTGTTTTGTTTAAAACTCAATGGTTTGATCAGCAGCGTTTCTCCTGGAATATCCACACTCTACATCTGCCATAAACAACAAGCAAAGTTAGGGTTTGAGCTATCTTGAAATGTCTTGAGGTGTCTGGCCTGGTAAATAACACGATGTCTTTCCTGCTTGGTTCCTCTCCAGGTCAATTCTACCCAATTCCTCGCTTATTCCTCTGTAATTGCCTTTATTCAACTGTTCGACCAATGCATCTGATTGCAGCTAGTCGCTCTCAAACTACAGAGTAAATCATTTCAGACCATGGTCATTGCCTCCACAGGGTTCCTTCTCCTGAAGTTCCCACATCAAGTCTGCCTAATTGCACAACACATAATCCAGAATTCCCTGCTCGCTAATATGTTCCACCAGAAACTGCTCCAAAAAAAGAAATCTGGCAGACATTCTTTAATTACTTTTCTTGTAATTCAGTACCACCCTAATTTTCCTAGTCCAGCTGCATATTGAAATCATCCATGATCACTGTAACCTTGTATTTTTTTAGATTGTTTTATATGTACTGGAGTATCTTATACTCCAAATCTTGATTAATGTTTGGAGGCCTACAGCTAACTCCCATTTTTGTTTTCATTTTGCCGTTCCTGAACTCTGTCCACACAGATTCCACCTCGTCTGACTCTACTTCGTTGACTGCTATTCAATTAATATAATTCTGTGCGAAATGGACAACCCCTACCATTTCTGTTCAATAGGATGTATTCGCATGGGTATTGAGCTACCATTACTGACCCATTGCAGTCACGGATCCGTGACGTCTGTCACGTCATACCTGCCAATTTTCAAATGCGACACAACGTCATTTGCCATACTTTGCACACTCCGTGCATTCAGATACAACATGTTCAGTCATGTAATGGCCGTCACTCTTCTCGTTGCTATTTCCTTATCCAGCTGACACGATACTAGGTTGAGAGGTATGTTGCAAAGAA